>NC_053023.1:496191922-496296912 GCF_003073215.2 Triticum urartu | reverse complement strand
TCACTTTGGGTGACTACAAGTTTCTGTCTTCTCCTACGGTTCTTGGTGACTCGGATATTGATCTTATTCTCGGAATGGATTGGCTTTCTAAGCACAAGGCTCAGCTTGATTGTGCAGCCAGGCAGATTCAATTGACTCATTCGTCTGAGGATGTAATTGTCTTTGCCGCAAGGGATGATACCATCCGTCTGTTTTCTCTCAATGAGAAGGGTGAACTGGATGCCATCTCTCAAATTCCAGTCGTTTGCGAATATCAAGACGTCTTTCCAGAAGAGCTTCCAGGAATGCCTCCGCACCGGCCAGTTGAATTCGTCATCGATCTTGAGCCTGGCACGGAACCTGTTTGCAAACGTCCTTACAAGCTTGGACCTGAAGAATTGAACGAGCTGAAGAAGCAACTCGATATTCAAGAGCGAATGGGTCTCATCCGACCTAGTTCTTCTCCATGGGGTTGTGGAGTTCTTTTTGTGAAGAAGAAGGATGGAACGGACTGACTTTGTGTTGACTACCGTCCATTGAACAACAAGACTATAAAGAACAAGTACCCACTTCCCAACATCAACAAGCTGTTTGAACAACTCAAAGGTGCTCAAGTATTCTCCAAGCTTGATCTCCGTATGGGCTATCACCAGATTCGAATCCGTGAGCAAGATATTCCCAAGACGGCGTTCAGAACAAGCTATGGTTCATATGAATACACTGTCATGTCTTTTGGCCTCGTCAACGCTCCTCCGACTTTCTCTCGCATGATGAACTTCATATTCAACGCCTACACAAATGACTTTGTCTTGGTCTACCTCGATGACATTCTGGTCTTTTCCAAGAACAAGGAAGATCATGCCAAGCACTTGCGTTTGGTGCTCGATAAGCTCAGAGAACATCAGTTCTACGCCAAGTTCTCAAAGTGCGAGTTTTGGCTCGATGAGGTTCTCTATCTTAGGCATATCATCTCTGCCAAGGGCATAGCGGTGAATCCTGAGAAGGTGTCTGCAATTGTGAATTGGGAACCACCTCAAAACGTGAGGCAACTCCGCAGCTTCCTTGGTCTCGCTAGCTACTGTCGAAGGTTCGTTGAGAACTTTTCAAAGATCGCGAAGCCTCTTTCAAACCTTCTCCAGAAGCACGTCAAGTACGTTTGGTCTCCGGAATGTGACATCGCTTTCAACACTTTGAAAGAGAAATTAGTCACTGCTCCAGTTCTGACTCCTCCTGATGAATCCAAACTGTTCGAGGTCTTCTGCGATGCCTCTCTTCAAGGTCTTGGTGCAGTGTTGATGCAAGAGAAGAAAGTTGTGGCTTATACCTCTCGCCAGTTGAAGCCCAACGAGAAGAACTACCCCACTCATGACCTCGAGTTGGCGGCAGTTGTGCATGCTCTTTTGACTTGGAGACATCTCTTATTGGGAAGAAAAGTGGACATCTTCACTGACCACAAGAGTCTCAAGTACATCTTCACTCAGCCTAATGTCAACCTCAGGCAGACTCGTTGGGTTGAAATGATTCAAGAGTATAATCCGAGCATCGGATATACTCCAGGCAAGGCCAATGTGATTGCTGACGCATTGAGCAGGAAGACTTACTGCAACAGTCTGATTCTCAAGCCCTACCAACCTGAGCTTTGTGAAGCTTTCCGCAAACTCAACCTGCAAGTTGTTCCTCAAGGTTTCCTCGCCAACCTTCAAGTCTCTCCTACTTTGGAAGATCAGATTCGCGAGGCTCAACTTCTTGATGCTATGGTGAAGAAGGTGAAGATTGGGATTGCCAAGAGTCAATCCAAGTACAAGTGCTATCGCCTTGATGACAAGGATACTCTCTTCTTAGAGGATCGCATTGTTGTGCCTAAAGGTGACCTTCGTAAAGTCATTATGAATGAGGCTCACAATTCACTCCTCTCCATCCACCCTGGGAGTATGAAGATGTACCAGGACCTCAAGCAGGCATATTGGTGGACTCAAATGAAGCGCGAGATTGCTCAGTTCGTGAATGAGTGTGATGTCTGCAGAAGAGTGAAGGCAGAACACCAACGACCAGCTGGTCTCCTCCAACCTCTTGCCATTCCAGAATGGAAGTTTGACCACATTGAGATGGACTTCGTGACGGGATTTCCAAAGTCCAAGCGTGGCAATGATGCTATATTCGTTGTCATCGACAAACTCACTAAAGTGGCTCACTTTCTGCCTATCAAAGAGTCTATCACTGCAGCTCAATTGGCGGAGCTTTATACCTCTCGGATTGTCTCTCTGCACGGCATTCCACAATTGATCTCTTCAGACCGTGGCAGCATCTTTACCTCCAAGTTTTGGGATTCTTTTCAGAAGGCCATGGGCACCAACATCCGTTTCAGCACAACTTTTCATCCTCAAACTAGCGGTCAAGTCGAGCGTGTCAATCAGATTCTTGAAGATATGCTCAGGGCTTGCGTTATCTCCTTCAGTATGAAGTGGGAAGATTGTCTTCCATATGCCGAGTTCTCCTACAACAACAGTTTTCAAGCAAGTTCGGGCAAGGCCCCATTTGAAATTCTCTATGGCAGGAAGTGCCATACTCCTCTCAACTGGTCAGAGACCGGTGAACGTCAACTTCTTGGAAATGACTTGATCACAGAGGCAGAGTAAATGTGCAAAGTCATTCATGATAACCTCAAAGCAGCGCAATCGCGTCAGAAGAGCTACTATGATAGTAAGCATCGTGATTTGGCTTTCGAGATCGGAGACCATGTTTACCTCCGCGTCTCTCCAATGAAAGGTACTCGTTGCTTCTGTATCAAAGGGAAGCTTGCCCCTAGATACGTGGGTCCTTTCAAGATCGTCAGCAAGAGAGGCGATCTCGCCTATCAACTCGAGCTTCCTTCAAACTTCGCGAATGTGCACGACGTGTTCCATGTCTCTCAGCTCCGCAAGTGTTTCAAGACCCCTGACCGCACCGTCAACTTCGAAGACATTGATCTCCAACAAGACCTTTCTTATCGTGAGCACCCAGTTGCTATTCTTGAAGAGACTGAGCGTAAGACTCGCAATAAGTCAATCAAATTCCTCAAAGTCAAGTGGTCACACCATTCCGACCGTGAAGCCACCTGGGAACGCGAGGATCACCTCCGTTCTTGAAAGTGAAGTGGTCACATCATTCTGACCGTAAAGCCACCTGGGAACGCGAGGACCACCTCCATTCCGAATATCAGGAATTTTTTTTCCAGTCCTAGATCTCGGGATGAGATCCTTTCGTAGTGGTGGAGTGTTGTAACACCCCGGATGTAATTTACCTTATATGTATCCCAACTCTTGCCGTTTCCAGCGCTAAGTTATTTTATTTCCTCGGGTTCGGGTTTTTTTCTCCGTGTGTTGTTGCCTTGTCATGCATCTCATATCATGTCATCATGTGCATTGCATTTGCATACGTGTTCGTCCCTTGCATCCAAGCATTTTCCCCGTTGTCCGTTTTGCATTCCGGCGCTCCTATCTCCTCCGGCGCCCCTCTCTACCTCTTTTCATGTGTGGGGATTAAACATTTCCGGATTGGACCGAGACTTGCCATGCGGCCTTGGTTTACTACCGGCAGACCGCCTGTCAAGTTTCGTGCCATTTAGACTTCGTTTGATACTCCAACGGTTAACCGAGGGACCAAAAAGGCCTCGTGTGTGTTGCAGCCCAACACCCTTCCAATTTGGCCCAAAAACCACCTAAACCCTCTCCATCGTCTCGGTCGTTCGATCACGATCGCGTGGCCGCAAACCGCACCTCATTTGGAGCTTCCTAGCTCCCTCTACCTCTATAAATATGTCCCTCCTCGAAAATTCCGGATCCAAAACCACCCTAACATAGCTCCCCACCTCTTCAGCGCACCGGACGTTGTCCGCCGGTGCCAGACACATCGCCGCGCCCTACCGCAGCGCGCCACGTGGCGGGCGCGCCCACATCACCGTCGCCGGCCTGCCTGGGCCCGAGAGAAGCCCTCCCGGCCCGGCTCCTCCCTCGCGCCGCCCATGCCTCCACTCTGCCCTGCGCCGCCCGGGAGCCTCGCCGCCTTTGCCGCCCCATCCCGTCGCCAGCGAGCTCCACCGCGGCGAGCCTCCTCGTTGACCGCGCCGCCCGAGCCGGCCTCCTCGCCTACGAGCACCGCTGACGCCGCCCCGCCCAACTCCGGCGAGGATCCGGCGCCCCCAGCCCCTCTTGCCTCGGATCCGTTCAACTCCGGCGGAGCTCCGGCCGCTACAGCGACTTCCGTCCGTCCTCAGGCCACGTGCACGCCAGATCGGATCTGAGATTGCCGCTACAGTAAACCCTAGTCGGGGTTGACTTTTCCCTCTACTTTTAGTATTTTTATGCAACTTTGGCATGCTATAACTCCACATCCGTAGCTCCCATTTGCGCTTGTAGCATATCAAAATGTTCTTCTCAGAGAGTACATCATTTCATCTCATTGCATCATTTTCATTTGAGCTCATCTTGATGCCCGAAATACTGTTGGAAGAGGGCTATGTGATAAAATTGTCGGATCTGTTTCATCAAATAGATATTTGTCATTTTTGCCATGTTTAATGTGTGCATGATATGCTCCTGAGATCTACATGAGTTTTGTTATATGCCATGCCATCCTTAGAGGTACTTACTATGTATTTTTGTGATATGTGTGGTGACTAGCACAAGCTTGCAAAGTAGTGCAATCGGTAATGCTGATTTCAGGGACTTAGAATTTCTCGAAGTCCTTGTCCTGATTTTGTCATTATGCCATATGTTCATGTTGTTTCCTAGTGACCCGTGCCTCTTTTGAGGATGATCAGTAAGGATGATTTCTTAACACTGTGGTGCTCTATCCATCCATGTCTTTGTTTGCATTTATGGAGCACCCTAGCTTGATTCAATCGAGCTCTACTTTTACTATTTCGTGAATCCTGGCAGATTGTTGTCTTGTTAGCGATTTTGCCGAGGATGTTGCTATTGATCCGTGCATGCTATATTGTTGTTATTGCCATGTCTAGCTCCTATGCCATGTATTCTTGATGGGTGTATGCTTAGTTTGTCATGCCATGCTCTGTAGTGAGTGCATCGAGCTCGTGAACATGTCCATTCGTTAACAGATTTTCATGCTCCAGTTTTTCACCAAGTCTGTAATCTGATTATGTTTTTGCCATGTTCACATGCTTGCAATTGTATTTTCTGATCCCTTTTGGCTCCAGGTCACGTAGGGACTTTTGTTAAGTGCTTTGAGTAGCTTCATGTCATGCCTTGCTTTGCCATGTTAAGTTCCTGTAGCATATAGTTTTCATGCTCTAAAGTGTGCTACCTGATGTTAAAATTCCAGACTTGTGTTAATTTCACAAAGTCTGAAACCTGTTATCAATTGCATTTTTGCCATGCTTGTTTGAACCTATTAATGGATATTGGCCGTATCTCAATGTTCATCTTTTGTCAAGCATCATGAGTGGATCCCTGCCATGTATTTTGTTGTCATGTTTGAGTGCTGTAGCATAATTATCTTGATGCCTTTAGATGGCTACTTGCTGATTATCGCAGACCGGTGCCATATTTGTTTTGCTTGCCATTTCCAAACCGTGCATCTGATTCCAGTGATCTTTATATCAATTTCAACCGAAATCACCTCACCTTTTCAGTGGCACTATTGGATTTCCAAGTTGAGGCCAGGTTCAATCATTCCTTGCCAAATCTTGCATATGCATCACATATCGCATCGCGCATAGCATACCATGTTTGCATCATATTGTTCGAGCATTGCACGTGGTTGATTGTGTTCCTTTTGCTTGTTTGTCTTGTTTGGGTAGAGCTGGGAGACGAGTTCGCTAACGAGGAGCCCGTTGAGTTTGCTTACGAGGATCAAGTCAACTCTGACAACTTTGTAGGCAAGATGATCATACCCTCGAAATCACTTCTATCTTTGCTTGCTAGATGCTCGCTCTTTTGCTATGCCTATGCTACGATGACTACCACCTGCTAATCATGCCTCCCAAATTTCCATGTCAAACCTCTAACCCACCATGTCCTAGCAAACCGTTGATTCGCTATGTTACCGCTTTGCTCAGCCCCTCTTATAGCGTTGCTAGTTGCAGGTGAAGATTGGAGATCGTTCCTTGTTGGAACATTGTTTATTGTTGGGATATCACCATATTATCTTGTTTATCTTAATGCACCTATATACTTGGTAAAGGGTGGAAGGCTCGGCCTTTTGCCTAGTGTTTTGTTCCACTCTTGCCGCCCTAGTTTCCGTCATATCGGTGTTATGTTCCCGGATTTTGCGTTCCTTACGCGGTTGGGTTATAATGGGAACCCCTTGACAGTTCGCCTTGAATAAAACTCTTCCAGCAATGCCCAACTTTGGTTTTACCATTTGCCACCTAGCCTCTTTTTCCCTTGGGTTCCGCGGACTCAAGGGTCATCTTTATTTAAACCCCCGGTCCAGTGCTCCTCTGAGTGTTGGTCCAACCTGTCAGCTGCCGGTGGCCACCAGGGGCAACTCTGGGCTGGCCTACCGGAACCTTGGACAATCTGGTGTGCCCTGAGAACGAGATATGTGCAGCTCCTATCGGGATTTGTCGGCACATTCGGGCGGTGTTGCTGGTTTAGTTTTACCATTGTCGAGGATGTCTTGTAAAACCGGGATGCCGAGTCTGATCGGAATGTCTCAGGAGAAGGAATATCCTTCGTTGACCGTGAGAGCTTGTGATGGGCTAAGTTGGGACTCCCCTGCAGGGATTTGAACTTTCGAAAGTCGTGCCCGCGGTTATGGGTAGATGGGAATTTGTTAATGTCCGGTTGTAGATAACATGAAACTTAACTTAATTAAAATGAATCAACTGCGTGTGTAACCGTGATGGTCTCTTCTCGGCGGAGTCCGGGAAGTGAACACGGTGTTGGAGTAATGCTTCATGTAGGTTGTTATAGGATCACTTCTTGATCATAGTTCTTCGATTCGTGCTTTGCTTTCTCTTCTCGCTCTCTTTTGCGAACAGGTTAGCCACCATAAATGTCAGTTGCTTGCTGCAGCTCCACATACTACCTTGCCTTACCTATAAGCTTATAGTCTTGATCGCGAGAGTGCGAGATTGTTGAGTCCCCGTGACTCACAGATTACTTCCAAACCAGATGCAGGGACCGATGATACCGCTCCAGACGATGCGCTTGAGCTCAAGTGGGAGTTCGATGAAGACTCTCGTCATTACTATGTGTTTTTTCTCAGATGATCAGTAGTGGTGCCCAGTTGGGGCGATCGGGGACCATGTCGCATGTTGGGGTTGATCTTTTATTTTGGTACCGTAGTCGGACCATGAGTGTATTGGATGATTGTAATGTTATTCATGTATTTGTGTGACGTGGCGAGTGTAAGCCAACTATGTATCCTTTCCCTTTTTATATATTTACATGGGTTGTTGTGAAGATTACCTTACTTGCGACACTGCTTTCAATGCGGTTATGCCTCTAAGTCGTGTTTCGACACGTAGGAGATATAGCCGCATCGAGGGCGTTACAATAATTTAGTGAGAGATCATTTTATAATGCTACCATCAATCAAAGCAAGATAAGATGCATAAAAGATAAACATCACATGCAATCAATATAAGTGATATGATATGGCCATCATCATCTTGTGCTTGTGATCTTCATCTCTGAAGCACCGTCATGATCACCATTGTGACCGACGCGACACTTTGATCTCCATCATAGCATCGTTGTCGTCTCGCCAACTTATGCTTCTACGACTATCGCTACCGCTTAGTGATAAAGTAAAGCATTACAGGGCGATTTCATTGCATACAATAAAGCGACAACCATATGGCTCTTGCCAGTTGCCGATAACTCGGTTACAAAACATGATCATCTCATACAATAAAATATAGCATCATGCCTTGACCATATCACATCACAACATGCCCTGCAAAAACAAGTTAGACGTCCTCTACTTTGTTGTTGCAAGTTTTACGTGGCTGCTACGGGCTGAGCAAGAACCGTTCTTACCTACGCATCAAAACCACAACGATAGTTCGTCAAGTTAGTGCTGTTTTAACCTTCTCAAGGACCGGGCGTAGCCACACTCGGTTCAACTAAAGTTGGAGAAACTGACACCCGCCAGCCACCTGTGTGCAAAGCACGTTGGTAGAACCAGTCTCGCGTAAGCGTACGCGTAATGTCGGTCCGGACCGCTTCATCCAACAATACCGCTGAACCAAAGTATGACATGCTGGTAAGCAGTATGACTTGTATCACCCACAACTCACTTGTGTTCTACTCGTGCATATAACATCAACGCATTAAACCAGGCTCGGATGCCACTGTTGGGGAACGTAGTAATTTCAAAAAATTTCCTACGCATTCGTAAGATCATGGTGATGCATAGCAACGAGAGGGGAGAGTGTGTCCATGTACCCTTGTAGACCGAAAGCGGAAGCGTTAGCACAACACGGTTGATGTAGTCGTACGTCTTCACGATCCGACCGATCAAGCACCGAACGCACGGCACCTCCGAGTTCTGCACACGTTCAACTCGATGATGTCCCTCGAACTCCGATCCAGCCGAGCTTTGAGGGAGAGTTCCGTCAGCACGACGGCGTGGTGACGATGATGATGTTCTACCAACGCAGGGCTTCGCCTAAGCACTGCTACGATATGACCAAGGTGGATTATGGTGGAGGGGGCACCGCACACGGCTAAAAGATTCAAGAGATCAATTGTTGTGTCTATGGGGTGCCCCCCTCCTTTGTATATAAAGGGGGGAGGAGGAGTGGGGCGGTCAAGGGGAGGAGGCGCGCCCAAGGGGGTGCAATCCTACTCCAAGTAGGTTTTGCCCCCTTTCCTATTCCAACTAGGAGAAGGGGAAAGGAGGAGGTGGAGAGAAGGAAGGAGAAGGGGGGCCGCCACCACTTCCCTTTCCCAATTCGGATTGGGGCAAGGGGGGCCGTGCGCCACCTCCTGCCGCCTCTCCTCTTCCACCACTTGGGCCCATGAGGCCCAATAACCCCTGGGGGGTTCCGGTACTCCGGTATATATCAGATAGCCCCCGGAACCATTTTGGTGTCTGAATATAGTCGTCCAATATATCAATCTTCATGTCTCAGCCATTTCGAGACTCCTCGTCATGTCCGTGATCACATCCAGGACTTCGAACTACCTTCGGTACATCAAAACACATAAACTCACAATATAACCGTCATCGAACTTTAAGCGTGCGGACCCTACGGGTTCGAGAACTATGTAGACATGACCGAGACACGTCTCCGGTCAATAACCAATAGCGGAACCCGGATGCTCATATTGGCTCCTACATATTCTACGAAGATCTTTATCGGTCAAACCGCATAACAACATACGTTGTTCCCTTTGTCATCGGTATGTTACTTGCCCGAGATTCCATCGTCAGTATCTCAATACCTAGTTCAATCTCCTTACCGGCAGGTCTCTTTACTCGTTCCGTAATACATCACCCCGCAACTAACTCATTAGTTATAATGCTTGCAAGGCTTGAGTGATGTGTATTACCGAGTGGGCCCAGAGATACCTCTCCGACAACCGGAGTGACAAATCCTAATCTTGAAATACGCCAACCCAACAAGTACTTTTGGAGACACCTGTAGAGCACCTTTATAATCACCCAGTTATGTTGTGACGTTTGGTAGCACACAAAGTGTTCCTCCGGTAAACAGGAGTTGCATAATCTCATAATCACAGGAACATGTATAAGTCATGAAGAAAGCAATAGCAACAAACTAAACGATCAAGTGCTAAGCTAACGGAATGGGTCAAGTCAATCACATCATTCTCCTAATGATGTGATCCCGTTAATCAAATGACAACTCTTTGTCTATGGTTAGGAAACATAACCATCTTTGATTCAATGGGCTAGTCAAGTAGAGGCATACTAGTGACACTTTGTTTTGTCTATGTATTCACACATGTATCATGTTTCCGGTTAATACAATTCTAGCATGAATAATAAACATTTATCATGATATAAGGAAATAAATAATAACTTTATTATTGCCTCTAGGGCATATTTCCTTCACTTTTGCCCTTCTCGCTTTCGCGATGGTAGGGCGGCGGGTGAGTGCGGTTGTACCGCTTAGTGCGATACTGCCACTTCTAGTACCGCTGGGACTACTGTAGCTCTATGGTGCCTCAGGAAACTTTGTTCCCATTCCGTCCTACCCATCTCCACTACCTCATTGTGCAATACGCATCGGTAGTACCACTCATAGGGTCGGTAGTACCGCTCTGGCGGAACTACCGTGCATGTGCCTTGCCCACTTGCACGCATCGGCCGGTACCACCACGCCAAGCGGTGGTACCGCTCGTGCGCGTCTGCGGGCAGGTAACGGTTGGATTTGTCCTCACCTATGAAGAGGGGGGGGTCTTTTTCCACATTGGTTCTTATCCTTTGAGCTTGTCTGTGCCCCCCATTGTTGACCTTCTTTGAGCTTGCTATCTCCCAATCCCTCCAATGATTCTTGCTAGTTCTTGAGGGAAAAGAGAGAGGAGATCTAGATCTACATTTCACCAATCACTTTCCCCTCTATATGAGGGGAGCCCCTTGGATCTAGATCTTGGAGTTCTTTGTGTTCTCCTTGTGTGTTCTTCCTCTCATCTTCCTTCATACCTTAAGTTGTTGTGGTGGGATTTGGGAGAGGGCTTGGGCACTTGGTGTGCCCCTTGCCATTGCATTTGGTGCATAGGTTTGAGTTCTTCACGATGATATGTGAAAGTGACGTTTGAGTACCATATTAAACTTAGAGTGCTTGGTACCATAGAGCTTGTTCTCTTGGGTGCTTGGGCGCTATAGAGAGTTGGTGGTGTGTCGGAGCTCAATCATTATGGTGTAAAACTCCGGCGAAGCGTCAGGGTCTTCAATTAAGCTGTGGAGATTATCCCGAGCAATTTGCATGCGTTCCGATGACCACCCCAAGGGCTGCCATTTGTACAGATTCGATGACCACCCCTGAGATGGACTGGCCCAAAAGGCGCGTTGGGGAGCGAGGGCTGCACATTGCGCAGACATGCTCAGTAACCAGTACACCGACCTTACCTTGTCGACTACTATCAGGAAATGGCTGTATTTGAGCCTTCATCTAGAACAACATTAACGTCTCAAAAATAATCTAGTACAACATTAACATATATTATTTACCTACTACAAAATATTTGAAAATAAAATATATCAATAAATTAATTCAAAAAGTTCACAGATTTGGAAAGAAATGTTCAAAAAATAACAAAAAAATTCATGAATTTAAAATAAAGTTCATCTATTTGAAAAAGCATTCATCAATATTGAATGTTCACAATAATATATATTTAATTTGAAAACAATAATAAAAAATTGCAAAAAGTTCATCAATTTTGAAAAAAATGTTCCTTGATTTTGATTTTGTCGAATTTGAAAAAAATCCATGTATTTTAAAAAAATAGGTCACGAATTCAAAAAGGTTCATCAACTTGAAAAAGTACATGGATTCAAACAAATCCACTGGATTTTATTTTTCTATCGATTTTTTGAAAAGAAAAGGTCATGTTTTCAAAGAAAAAGAAAAAAAAAGATAGAAGAGAAGGAAAAAAGAAAGGAAAAGAAAAGAAGAACATAAAAAAAGAAAAAAAAACTATAAAATGATGTAACTAGTGACATTTTGGGTGGGTGGCCTGGTTGTTTACCGTAGCTTTTTGTAGAAGAAGAGAGGTCGTGGGTTCGAATCATAATCCTTGCTTGGGGAGGTCCGAGTCAGTGCTTTGAGCGCCGGTTGACGTACTGGCGCTCAAGCAAACGATCTGGTGGGCTGGCCCATTAGCATGGCGCTTATGTCGCTCGGTCGGTCGATAGCAGGATCGATCCTTGCTCGCTCGGTTCCGCTATATTTGATTGTTTAACCCTGTTGATCGTGGACTTCTCAAAATTTGGGAAAAAAGCTCTATCAAACTTGATAAAAGTTCATGAATTTGGATAAAAGTTCATCTATTTAAAAAAAGATTCGTCAACTTTGAAAAAGTTCAGAAAAATAAAAAAAACTCATCAAATTTGAAAATAATAATCAAAAGTTGGGAAAATGTTCGTCAGTATTGCAAATCCATGGTGTTTTGAAAAAAGAGGTACGAATTCAGAAAAGTTCATCAACTTGGAAAATTTTCACGAATTCAAAGAAAATTCATCGGATTTTGATTTTTTTACCGATTTTGATAAGAAAAGGGTCACATTTTCTGAAAATGGAAAATGAAAGGGAAAGGATAATAAGAAACAAAGAAGAGAAGAGAAAAGAAAAAACCAAAAAAACAAAAAAAATGTAACTAATCACGTTTGGGTGGGTGGCCTGATTGTTGTCATAACTTATCTCTACTACTTAAAAAGAACGTAAGGTTTCCATTTCATCTCTCTTTCGTCCAACCTTTCATATATACGTCCCACTCTTTCCTTATCCTTTTTTATTTTTTCCACCCATATTTGATTTTTCTCTCATTCATTCAATTGTCTCATGTTTATTAACTTACCAAAATAAATACATATTTTGTTGGCAAGTCGTTAAATCTCTACTACTTAAAAAGAACGTAAGGTTCCCATTTCACCTCTCTTTCGTCTAACCTTTTATATATACGTCCCACTCTTTCCTTATCCTCTTTGATTTTTTCCTCCCATATTTGATTTTTCTCCCATCCATTCAATTGTCTCATGTTTATTATCTTACCAAAATAAACACATATTTTGTTGGCAAGTCATTAAATTCTTACCAAATAAGTGCTTAACAATAAATCTCTACTACTTAAAAAGAACGTAAGGTTCCCATTTCACCTCTCTTTCGTCCAACCTTTCATATATACGTCCCACTCTTTCCTTATCCTTTTTTATTTTTTCCACCCATATTTGATTTTTCTCTCATCCATTCAATTGTCTCATGTTTATTAACTTACCAAAATAAATACAGATTTTGTTGGCAAGTCATTAAATCTCTACTACTTAAAAAGAACGTAAGGTTCCCATTTCACCTCTCTTTCGTCTAATCTTTCATATATATCTCTACTACTTAAAAAGAACGTAAGGTTCCCATTTCACCTCTCTTTCGTCCAACCTTTCATATATATGTCCCACTCTTTCCTTATCCTTTTTTTATTTTTTCACCCATATTTGATTTTTCTCTCATCCATTCAATTTTCTCATGTTTATTAACTTACCAAAATAAATACATATTTTGTTGGCAAGTCATTAAATCTCTACTACTTAAAAAGAACGTAAGGTTCCCATTTCACCTCTCTTTCGTCTAACCTTTCATATATACGTCCCACTCTTTCCTTATCCTCTTTGATTTTTTCCTCCCATATTTGATTTTTCTCCCATCCATTCAATTGTCTCATGTTTATTATCTTACCAAAATAAACACATATTTTGTTGGCAAGTCATTAAATTCTTACCAAATAAGTGCTTAACAATAAAATGGCAAAGAAATCATGACGATTCCATACAAAGATTTGGTAAGATTTTAGCGTATCAATATCCCTATACTTAAAAAGAACGTAAGGTTCCCATTTCACCTCTTTTCGTCCAACCTTCCATATATACGTCCCACTCTTTCCTTATTCTTTTTGATTTTTTCCTCCCATATTTGATTTTTCTCCCATCCATTCAATTGTCTCATGTTTATTAACTTACCAAAATAAATACATGTTTTGTTGGCAAGTCATTAAATTCTTACCAAATAAGTGCTTAGCAATAAAATGGCTGATAAATCATGGCGATTGCATACAAAGATTTGGTAAGATATTAGCGTATCAATATATTAATATACGTGGATTCTCAAAAACAATAATACAATAATAGATGTGCAGTCAGGGGCTAATCTACTAGAATGTTTATACTCCCGTTGCAACGCACGGGCAATTGTCTAGTACTAGAAGAAGAGAGGTCGTGGGTTCGAATCATAACCCTGGGGAGCTCCTAGTCAGCTCTTCGAGCCAGACGCTTGGTTGCCGTACCTGCGGTCACGCCCACGATTTGGTGGGCCGGCCCATTAGCAAGACGCTTGCATCGCTCGATCGGTTGACAACAGGATCGATCCTCGCTCGCTCGGTTCTGCTATATTTGATCGTTTAATCCTGTTGACAGTGGACTTCTCAAAATTTGAATAAATGTTTATCAAACTTGGAAAAAAGTTCATAAATTTGAAAAACGTTAATCGAGTTTGGAACAAAAGTTCATCAAATTGGAAAAAAGTCCAACCAATTTGAGAAAAGTTCAACCAATTTGAGAAAAGTTCATCGAATTTGAAAAAAGATCATCAGTTTGAAAAAAAGTTCATTGGTTTTAAAAAAATATTCATTGATTTTGGAAAAAAGTTCATTGAAAATTAAAAAAAGTTCATCGATTTTGAAAAGAAGTTTATCGGTTTTGAAAAAAGTTCAAAAATATGGAAAAAGTCCAATCAAATGTTAAAGAAAGTTCACAAATTTTGAATAAAATCATCGATCTGAAAAAAATTCATGGATTTTTTAAAAAAAATCAATTTTGAACAAAAGTTCATCGATTAAAATCACACATTTAGGAAAAAGAAAATAAATAGTAAAAGAAAAAAGAAAAAGAGATGCAAACTGGAGAAAGAATAAAAGAACAAAAGAAGGTACTATGCACAAAGTGTGCCTTGTCACTAGTGATTAGCGCAGCGCGCTGTGAACGTACAAGTCTCGAGTTTGATCTGTCGCACGCGCATCATTTATTGCACTTTAAACAGATAAAAGAAAAACGCAAAATGGGCTTGCCCTGCTTTCAACAGAGGATCTAAAGCGCCAAATGTGAACCGCCCCTTGCTTGTACTTTTTGTTTTTAGAAATAGAAAATATATCAAATGGGCCGGCCCATGAGTGGAGGGGGTGTGCGCCATGTCGCAAAATAGACTACCAATAGGAATTGCCTCCTCCCAACGCGCAGCGCGGTATAGGAGGTTCCGTACGAAACACCCATGATAGGAATGTTCTATTTGTCGGGCTCTGCATCAAATTGGCGGATCCGTCTTGCCTGCTCCCTTTCCATGCTCTCATCTGTGCTCCCACTTCATCCTACGATTGTCTTTTTTTTCTTTTTCCTTTCTAATCTAATCATCCCTCCTGATTTTAAGGGGAGGGGACTGGATCTTATTTTATAACACTCAAATCAAGCCACGTACGCGGGAGCACGGATGGGCACACGCGCGGGGAGCAGGCAAGTCTCGTCCCAAATTGGCACACAAACGCACTGGCCTGCCCATTTTAGAAGGAACATACTTATTGTACAATCCATTTTCCCCTAGAAAATCTGTTTTGGGGAACCTTCTACAAGGTTCTTGACCTGTTTTGGGGAACCTTCTACAAGGTTTATGAACCGATTTTTTTCTGTTGTTTTTTTACTAGGTTTTTTTTTCTAGTTATTTATTTTCTGTTATTTATTTTTTCGAGTCACAAATTACAAAAAGTATTAAGAATTTCAAAAAATAACATTTGTTAAAAAATCAATATTTTCTTATTTTGAATATCAGAGTTTTGAAAAATGTTTGAAATTTCAAAATGTATTCCAAATTCAGAAATGTTCAGAAAATTTGGAATTTTCCTATATTTTTAAAACATGTTTGCAATTTAAAAAATTGTTTAAAATAAATGGTCCTGATTTATAAAAATACTTGCGATTTAAATTGTTTGAGTTTAAAAATGTTCAGGAATTTCAAGAAAATATTTGGGTTTCAAAAATTGTTCATAGTTGCAAAAAAGTTTGCCTTTTACAAAAAATATTCACATTTTCAAAAATGTTTCATGGTCTTTAAAAAACAGTATTGAAAAACTCCCAGAAAAAAACCATGTGCTACCGTCTCTGCACAGTGCCGATGAGTCACTACAGCACGTACAATTGAAAAACGTGAAACAAGAAACAAAGGACATGAATGGCTGCTAATGAGCTGGCCTGTTGGCTCGCGCCTGTGCGTTTTGGGGTATATTTTATGCAAAATGCGTCATATAGGGTACACCCCCCCCCCCCCCCCCCGCCCCCCCCCCCCCCCCCCAATGGACCATTCCCTAAAATACATGTTGTGCCCAAAAATGAAGAAACAATTGGCAAGGTCTTAATTGCACGTTGATATTATGTGTTGTCGATTTTAGGTATACATTAATTTGGGGAGGGTGCTAACTTGTTTAGTGCTAAACACATTCAGCGTCGAACGCTGGGGCGATATAGACCATTGCATAGACGTGGTTGAACGGATGAGATATATTGGCTCCCCGCAACTCGCTATTTTGAGATATAGATATTTGGTATAGATGTAGATTACCAAAATCAATGTATATAGGATTATAACGCATTTTCAAGTTGTTTATTGGCTCACTATGCGAAAGAGAGATGTTTCAGTACACGATTGGTATGAGACCAGTGTACCTTTGCGCCCACTTTGAGTTGGCTTAAAAAACAAGACAATCCAAGCCTCTGAAGGCATTGTTAAACATAAGACTATCATATTTAGGTTCAAGGAGTTATCTTGTAGCTTTTTAATTCTGATCACAGGTTATATGTGTCGTAATTAATCTTCTTTATCTCTTTCCTTTTCTTCTCTCCTTGTAACCCACGCATGTATGCATCTCCAGGGATATGCCCCTGCATATTTAATACGAAGCCGTTGCTTGTAACAAGAAAGCTGTTCTATTTTTGCAGGCATGTTTTTATAGAAGAGGTCTCTAAATACTATCGCCAATCCACTGGTGGACTGGCATGTTGTGTGTGGCTTTGCTAACAAATACTAACATGCAATGTACTCCCTTCGTTCCATAATGTAAGACGTTTTTAACACTATATTAGTGTAAAAAAAGTCATATATTATGGGATGGAGGGAGTAGTTTTGAACAGAAAGAGTACCGTGCGAGCACAATTCTTTTTTCTTGTAGGGACCTTGCACGCAAAATTTAATCATACAGCAAGTTCCACTTTCCTTGACTAAAAATCATCTTGCTGAATTAAAGCTCTATATAAAGCAAGCTATACTGAGAGTCGTGTGGCTTTCCTAAAAGTAGGCAAGACCTGCGGCCGGTCTCGCGGTATCCAGGCTTACCTCGGGATTATCATTCACTCATCTCTTGCTGACCCACACAAGACATAAGTTTTGGTTGCTACCGTCCCATGCATGGTATACTATTCCCTTCTCTTACCATATCTTTTCTTGACCATTCCATATGATCTACCTAGCTTCCATGTTGATCAAATGAGTATTTGCCCTTTTGGATATTTTGCCTTACGAAAAGACGCACCACAAGAAGAAAGAAAAGAGAAAAGAGGTGGTAGAACGCTAAAGAGAGCACATCGTCATGATATGTATGGCTTGCTTGGCTGTCTAGGCCTTTTCTGCCATGTAGGCGTATACGTATGTACGTAGCATATCATGATGCGTCATGCAAAAGAGATCTAAGGGATCAAACCTAGCTCTCGATCGTATCCTTGGATCCCCAAGCCATCATAAACCACTCTCAGTCTAGTACTTGAGATACATATGTAGCTCTAGTTAAGTACTGCCATCACATCTTTTAGTGCATATAGTTACATTATAAGTATACTACCGAGCTACCATGCTTTAAGCCCTCTAGCGATCATTAGTTGTCGTGATGACTAATGAGAGATCTGAGAGTAGGGCATTTTGGTGACCAAGCTCCATGGAGCCATTTATTTTTGAAAAATTCAAAATTCAAACTTTTCGGTTTTAGAAAAATCTGAAAAAAATATGCAAGTATACAAGGATGAAATGTACATGTGCGTAAAAACTCAGGACGGAATACCTTGAAATGGGACCTGTTCAAAAAAGTCAAATATCTGGACTTTGAGGATGAATGGTATTATGTGTTGAAAAGCCTCAGATTTGTTTATATTTTTTGCACATCCCTTATTTCAACGTACTTTGTCCTGAAAACTTACACACATGTACATTATACGTCCATATATATATCTGTATTTTTTTTTAGAATTTTTTGAAATGTAAAAATATAAATTTTGAATTTTGCAAATGGAGGCCTCCATGGAGCTCGGCCTCCTCCAAAAGTGTGTGTGTGTGCGCGCGCGCGTACTGATGAGTAAATGTTGTTAGCACACTGATCCCTCGTTTCTGAATAAATAAAATTATTGATCTTGTGAACGTGGTCGACCCAAAATGCACCTCCGCCAAAACTTCTGGTGGCAAGCAGACGAATTTCTCTCATTTCTGCTAGGAGATTCCAGTACCTGGGATACGACAACATATATCCGATATGGGAACATATATCCTGTGCTTACTTCTCTCATAACAGACTTTCGTTGAGCTTTATTTATAAAGTCCAAACGGCCAAACAAATACATGGTGGTAGGAAAATCCCCATACAAGTGAGTCAAAAGATAAACATGGCAACCAAGAGAACAACGAGAACACCACCAACCCGAAGCTGAACAAGACAATATGAGTTGCCATACCTAACATGAGACGAGCTAAACTACCAAACCGGGATAGAACCGCGCCGCCTGGGAAAACTACAAAACCTTGATGCACCGAACATACCAAGAATCATCAGGGAGGGCAAGAATCTGCCATCTCACTCCGGGTCATGGAGCTCTGATCCTGCGAGCAGATCATAAGGACCGAGAACGATGACCATAAAGGCACGTGTAAGTGATAGGAGACCAACGAATTCACACCATATCAGACCCAAAGAAGCTTCAAGCTAGGATCAAGGCAAGCCTGAAGATGTCGACGCACAACACTCGGGTGGTATCTTAGTTCCCTAAAGAAGCCCCCAAGAGGGTAATGACGTGAAGTGTCACTGCCGCCGAGCCCGAGTCGACGCATTAGGATTTTCACCTGGACCCTACATGGAGGAGTTAAATGGCCGGCACGAGAACTCTAGATCCAAACCAGGAAGCCACAACGCCGAAGCCACCATAACACAATGGTCACCCACCACCCCTCCCCTCGTTGCCCCCATAGCCAAGAGACGGCCCCAACACCACTGACGCATTGCTCACTACAGAGCTAAGCGCAACCTCACCACTGCCACAGGAGCAACAAGATGTCCGAGAACCAGGCAAGAAGAACCAGACAGACTTAGAGCGCAAATGTCGTCGTTCAGCACCGGACATCCCCGATGTTGGTCCACGAAATGGGAGCCCCACCTTGGCTCGGGGGCATAGATCAAAGGGGCAGACAACATCATAGCTGAGACAGCCCTCTGGCAGCCGGAGCGATGGACCTCCATGGGCCGGATCAGGTCCAGCACTGGAGGCCCTCCACAACCTAACCCTAGATAGGCCACCACCGGATGTAGAAAAACATGCACGCCACCACAGCCGCTGCAAGCCATGGCCTGGCCCGAGTAGGCGAGCACCCATGCACCGCGCCGACAAAAAGGTTGCCATGCACCGCCCGACCACGCCGACACTCTAAATTCACACCACACCGCCTCCAAGGGTCATCACGCCGGATCTTATGTGCTAGTTTGTAAGTATTGCAGTCATGTCGTGATTTTGGTGATGGGATTTGCCCCTTTATAGTGACCGTGTGGCATATTCTTGCTATTTGTCTGGCCTTCTTTTCAATAAATTATTGTTCTAAGTATATCTTCTAACATTGCAAGATGCATGGGCAGGGTGGATGGCCTTCCATTACCTACAAAATCCATGTTGCCTGCCCCCACATTTTTGTTGTTTTTGGATGATCCTTAGTCTAGCTTCTCAGTTTGGAGGGGTAAGTCTACTTATTGGCGTAATAGCATTGTGAGGAAAGGTATAAGCACTAAAGGAAACACCCGGCCTCTACATAGTTAAGATACACACAGCCAAACATCAACAGTCTGAGAATTTTTTTTTAAATAACCCGACATATCGGTAATAATAAAGTCATATAGGACCGACACTATGCCTTCCAACTCCATATAGTAACATTTTTTTTTACACTAGAATACAGCTTACACGTCAAAGTGCTGGTGTGCACAACACCCAAACCGTAGAGTAGATGAAAACACATTGATATCACCAGAACAAATTTACATCACCTCCATTTAATATGCCATTGATCCAATCCTTAAACCCTGGTATCCCAAAAACCAAACCACAAAGAAAGAAACTACAAGTTTTGAACGAAGAAACAAACGGAAAGAAGAGCTAATCATACATGTAGTTAATCTAGCTTCTTTTTTTTTCCCCATCAGAAACCCCCTGACGATGAACACATGCATGGATCCTTCATGTGCACAATCACAAGTCCTCCCGTCTTCTGAAAAACAGCGTCCGGTCAACCGCCGTGAGCAGGCAGACATCACGCTCGTCCGCATGCTCACTCTCTATGTTGATGTTCAGATCAAAGCAAGACGACGAGGTCTCAGCTTCTTTGTGATCATCATCAACCGTGTGCTCCTCCTTGGTCTCCGGCCTCATCTGCTTGGTTGGCGGCGAGCAAGCTCTAGACTTGGAGTCGAAGCTCTCGCAGCAAAGGATGACGATGGTGTCGCTCACGCCGACCTCGTCGCCGGTTTGGCTCCGTATCACCCCGCTGTCGATGGCTTCCTTGATGCCCACCTGGCAGTACTGATCGGCCTGCTCGAAGTCATCCATGAGAATGACACGGTGCGGATTCTCGGAGACGGCGTCGTAGAGCCGCTCTAGGTAGGCCTCGCCCTCGGTCGCCGCCGACGTCCGGGGCCGCTTGCTCCTGTGCTCCTCGGTGGAGCAGGATGCGGACGTCGAGGAAGCGCCGAGTTTGATGGACACGAAGTTCTTGCGCGAGCCGAAGACGAGGTTGGCGAGCTCACGGGCCACCCTCTCCTTGCCGTCGGCGTCGCCTCCGAGGAAGAACATCCACGTCTCCTCCTTGGCGTCCGTCGACCTCGACTTGTCGCGCCTCTTGGCGATCCCTGACCGGCACTGGAGGACGGTGCTGGCGATCTCAGGGACGATCTCCTTCTGCCACGGCACCTCCTTCTCCAATGCGGCGCAAAGAAGCTTGAGGTTCTCGGCGTTGAGCTCCTTGAACCTGGAACGGCACTCCACCTCCACGGAGCCGTTGGAAGCGCCCGAGTCGTGCGACGAGACCTTCTCGTCGGCCTCGCACTTGGGTTTCCATGGATGCTTGCCGTCGAGGTCGGCGAGAAGCCACGACTGGCGAGGCTGGTGGCCATGCTCGTAGGAGGAAATGGAGGAAGCCGGAGACACGGGTGCCGAGAAGTGCAGCGTCATCCGCTGAGATGGTTTGCTGCAGATGGAGTTCCAGTTCCTGCTGAGATCCATGACATGCGTAGGCTCCTGCAGGTGCAAATTAACACAAAGGTCAGTGATGAAGATCAAAATAAGATTGGATCGGAGAAACTAATTAAGGAATATGCATCATCAAGGTTTATATATGATGATGATTGGACACTCGAGTACTAGCTAGGGTATGGTACCTGGTCGCGGCAATGCTGGAGCCAGGATGGGATGGTGGACGAGGACACGAAGGAGGGCGGCAATGCGGCTTTGGTGTCAATCCTGACGCCGGAGCAATCGCCGCAGCATCTGGAGGTCAGCTGGGCGCCGCCCAAAAGCGGCCAGCGGGGCACCGGTCCGTTCCCATCCATGTCGGAGCTCGCTTTCATGGACTGATTGACTGCGCCCAGTGCACTGCACAAAAAAAGAACAAACGGAATAAGATTCCACTGTCACCTCACCTCACCCATCGATCCACATGTCCTCAGCTAATCCAATCGACTATGATGCTAGTAAGATTGATTAGTTGGGCAAACAAATTGAAGATATATTGCTGTTGAGAGGCGCTAGCTACGGCCCTAAAGCTTTTGCCAGGAAAGCACGCAAAAGGCGCAAGCTTTCACTGATCGGTCGCTCACGCTCATAGCAGCCTGCCTCAGCAAAGCGTGAAAGCCACATTGCAGGCCGGGGCAGAGACCAGAGAGTCAGTGCTACAAGACAACTGAGAACTACTACTAGCAGGTAGCAGCTAGCTAGGCTACTTGCTCAGCAACGAATTGTCAGAGAGACGTCTCCATTCGGGCTGATTCCTCCACCTGAAGTGACAGGGACATTCACATACTGATGCGCGCCCTGGGAAACGTAACAACTTTAGATCGGGACGGCCGGATTTACCTGTCGTCCAAGGCGCAGGTGAGGCTCAGCGCGAGGCTGCCGGCGGGGACGGTGAGCGTCTGGAGCCCCCACAGGTTCTCCAGCGACGGCTGCCCCGCCCTGCACTTCGTGTACGTCTGGTAGCTCCCGAACCCGACGAGCCAGAGCCCGTGCTCACCGCCGGCCGCGCACGCCAGGGCGCGCACCTCGGTCACCACGTGCTCCACGGGGCAGTAGTACCCTCTCCGACCGCCTTGGACGTGGCCGCTCCAGAACTCGGCCGCCCACTTGAGGTCCTCCACCACCAGCAGGACATGCCCTCGGCTCTTGATGAGGCACCGCAGCTCGCCCAGCCGCCGCTCCGCCTCCTCCCTCGGCATCTCCCGGAACGAAGACACACGGAGGCTGACCACCTGCGCGCTCCGTAGGGCGTCGTGCTTGGCCTCGCCTCTCTTGACCTTGTCCATGGCCGCGCGCACCGTGGCCTCCGCCGCGGCAGTGTTCTCGGCAACGACCACGACCCTCGTCTTGCTCCGGCCGGCCAGGCAGTGGAGCACGGCGGCAGCGTCCTCGTCGCGCGCCTGGCCGAGTGGGAGCTTGGCCTTGGAGGTTTCTTGATGCTTGCTTGTGGTGGCCGTGCTGCTAGGGTTAGGGTTTTGGTGGGGATTGGCGTTGGTGGCGGCCGTGGTGGTGGTGCTGCACACGGTCTGCTCGACGTTGGCCTTGATCTGCGTGCTGGAGAAGCCGGCCTCGCGCATGACGCGGCTGACGCTGGGGTCGTCGAGGATGGAGACGACGAGCTGCTCGAGCTCGATCTTGACGGCGAGCACCGGCTGCTGCTGGCTATCGACGGATCCGCGCCGCTGGTGCGCCTGCGCGCGCTTGAAGGCCGCGACGAGCGCGTTGGAGAGCGACGGCGGGTAGTAGTGGTGGTGGCCGTGGCCGCCGAGCAGCGGTGAGGAGGCGACCGCGGCGGAGGCCGGCAGGCGGTTGAGGGCGACGTTGAAGCACAGCTCCAGCGCCTTGCACTGGAGCGGGTGCGAGTGCGAGCGGAGGCACGCCGCGCGCAGCAGCCCCGCCGGCGCCGCCAGCATCGCGCTGGCCACGTGCAGAGGCGTGACCTGCGCGTTCCCCCTCCGGCGCGCCAGGCTCACGGCCTGCTTCACAACCCCCGCCGCCTCCGCCGTCAGCGCCTGCTGCACGGTGCACCCCCCGGCCCTCATGTCGAGCAACCACCAATAGCTACCTAGCTAGCTCCAACCGATCCGATGGACGCAGCTAGCAACGGTACGGCAGAGCAAGCAGTACGTACGTGCAGCCGGCTGATATCTAGCTCAGAGGATGTGCGGACAAAGACGGCGAGATGTGTAGATATAGACGAGGTGCCACTGCAGAGCAAGTGGTGGCTGTGGCGCTGCTTTATATTGGTGAATGAGTGTTCATCTTTTGAGCAGGCCGGCTAGCAGCTACTAGGGGTTAGGGGTGAAGGGAGGAACGGATTTCGGAGTATGAATTTGTGCCTTTCTTGTTGGGGAGGGCTGCGTATGTTTATCTCTCTTCCTCTTTCCCTTTCCCTTTCTCTTTCTCTTTGGGGGACTCCATTTTTTTGGGTCCAAAGTGGATTTTGTGGTGGCAAAGAAAAAGGTGTTGTTGGCTCGGTAAGTAGAGGAGAATGCATGTGCTGACAAAGCACATACACAAAGGCGCCTCAGCTTTTCCCCCCCTCTCTATCTCTACCACAGTGTCTCGGAGACAGGTCGGGATAGGAGATCGTATGGACGTACGCAGTATCTTTGTGCCCAGAATTTTGTATGTCATCACTTGCCTCTAAAGAATGACCAGGGAGCTAAATTCTATGCGTCACTGCATCAAAGTGAGCAAACTGACAAGCATAAGATTTATCACTCGATCTGGAAGGATTTGGACAAGTGACAAATGTTCATTGCTCACTGGCCTGGTTTGGCTCAGTGGACGTACGCAAGAGTTTAAACATCAACTTTGTGGAAGATAGGTCTCACTAAAATAGTACATTAAGGTTCTAGCACAGAGACATGACACATGCAAATGATGATATCCAGCACGCAATAGTTAGCGTTGGCGTCACAATTAACTTACAGAAATCTATTTATATGAGCATCAAAGCTTTTATAGAAAGCCGAGGTTTTTTCTTTTTGCGAGAAAGAGAAAGCTGAGATTAATACATATGTTTGTGAGTTGTGATGGTAATCATCATGGCCATGAATCTTTGTACAACTAGCAAGTAAAAATGGCAAAGGGGAAAAATCCATACATACAGTAGCCTGATATATTTAGCAAAGGGACAGCTCTTTCATACAACTCACTCTACTTGCAAAACTTAGAGCAAACCTAGTAGAGTCGCTGAAACGGGTCAAACACCATAATAACTGTCGTTTTGGCGAATGAGGCGTAAAGTCATCAGCCCGGATCCCATCGCTGAAAATTGTCGAGAGTGCTCCAAAACGTGCCCTATGTTCTTCGTATTTGGAGAAAGGGGGATATGTTGGAGTGCACCCATCCCGCAAACGACTTTGGCGCGAACATTTCTATTCTAGCTCCTTCATGTAGGCGACAGTGTCACCCTGCCTCTCCGTAGCAACGCTTCCAGCGCCCGCTACCCCTGTTCTACGCCATGGACTCCGCAACGACCCCATGTCCCATTCCATCGGTGTCTTGCAAGATCTTACGCCTCCCACCTCGTTATCCAGACACCACCTAAGTTAGTACCTTGTCGGCTCAACCGCGGATGACATGGGCGCACTAGTGAATAACCCTTCACCACCATTACCGACGTCGGCTCCATCCCCCTCCCCACCCCCACCTCCATCGCAGTGCATGGTCCGCGACAGTCGAGCGCGCATCATGAACAACAATATTCCAAAGTACAAGAAGGTGCCGAGCTCTACTGCGCCCCACACAACTCCCCATCCGCCCTTCGTCCCGGCAGCTGGCCGAAATCCATGGTCGAGAGTGAGTGAAACGTTCAATGAAATGTCGAGTAGGTAAAACATTGTTTTCCCTTTGTCTTTTGATTTGTCCGCTTCAATTGTGCAAACTGATGGTGATCAAATTCAAACAATGGTGGCAATTGTGCAATCTTTTTGTGAAGTACTGGTTTTATTAACTAGAGTATATATGCACAAATAGAGAAGAAATAGCAGAGAAAATTATGGTGGCTTCAATTTTGAAGAATCTAAGTTTGCACATTGCCTCAGCAGCCTCTAAAAAGTAGTGGAGTGCACTTCAATTGTTGTGGAGGCCACCGTTTTGGCAGTCATTCCAATGCGTTTTGAATACTGCCATTTTGGCCACTCTGCTAAAGTTGTTCGTATGCCCTTGCCATTTCTGCATGACACTGAAGGAAATATGCCCTAAAGGCAATAATAAAGTTGTTATTTATATTTCCTTATATCATGATAGATGTTTATTATTCATGCTAGAATTGTATTAACCGGAAACTTAGTACATGTGTGAATACATAGACAAATAGAGTGTCACTACTTTGCCTCTACTTGACTAGCTCGTTGAATCAATGATGGTTATGTTTCCTAACCATAGACATGAGTTGACATTTGATTAACGGGATCACATCATTAGAGAATGCTGTGATTGACTTGACCCATCCGTTAGCTTAGCACAATGATCGTTTAGTTTGTTCCTATTGCTTTCTCCATAACTTATACATGTTCCTATGACTATGAGATCATGCAACTCCCGAATACCGGAGGAACACTTTGTGTGCTACCAAACGTCACAACATAACTGGGTGATTATAAAGGTGCTCTACATGTGTCTCCGATGGTGTTTGTTTAGTTGGCATAGATCGAGATTAGGATTTGTCACTCCAATTGTCGGAGAGGTATCTCTGAGCCCTCTCGGTAATGCACATCAATATAAGCCTTGCAAGCAATGTAGCTAATGAGTTAGTTACGGGATGTAGCATTACAGAACGAGTAAAGAGACTTTCCGGTAACGAGATTGAACTAGGTATTGAGATACCGACGATCAAATCTCGGGCAAGTAACATACCGATGACAAGGGGAACAATGTATGTTGTTATGCGGTTTGACCGATAAAGATCTTCGTAGAATATGTAGGAACCAATATGAGCATCCAGGTTCCTCTATTGGTTATTGACCGGAGACGTGTCTCAGTCATGTCTACATAGTTCTTGAACCCGTAGGGTCCGCACGCTTAACGTTCGGTGATGATCGGTATCATGAGTTTATGTGTTTTTTATGTACCGAAGGTAGTTCGGAGTCCCGGATATGATCACGGACATGACGAGGAGTCTCTAAATGGTCGAGACACAAAGATCGATATATTGGATGACTATATTTGGACGTCGGAATGGTTCCGGGTGAGTTCGGGCATATACCGGAGCACCGGGAGGTTACTAGAACCCCCCGAGAGGTATATGGGCCTTATTGGGCCATAGTGGGAGAGAAAGAGAGGGAGGCCTAGGAGGGGGCGCGCCCCCTTCAAGCCCAATCTGAATTGGGTGGGGGGCCAGCCCCCCTTTCCTTCCCCCTCTCTCCCCCTTCCTTCCACTCCTAGTTCAACTAGGGAAGGGGGGAATCCTACTCCCGGTGAGAGTAGGACTCCCCATGGGTCGCGCCATAGGAGGGCCGGCCCTCCCCCTCTTCCACTCCTTTATATACGGGGGAGGGGGCATCCCATAGACACACAAGTTGATCATTGATCTCTTAGCCGTGTGCAGTGCCCCCCTCCACCATAATCCACCTCGGTCATATCGTAGCGGTGCTTAGGCGAAGCCCTGTTCCGGTAGCATCATCATCACTGTCATCACGCCGTCGTGATGACGAAGCTCTCCCTTGACACTCTGCTGGATCATGAGTTCGTGGGACGTCACCGAGCCGAACGTGTGCAGATCGCGGAGGTGTCATAACTTCGGTACTAGGATCGGTTGATCATGAAGACGTACGACTACATCAACTGCGTTGTCATAATGCTTCCGCTTACGGTCTACGAGGGTACGTGGACAACACTCTTCCTCTCGTTGCTATGCATCACCATGATCTTGCGTGTGCATATGAATTTTTTTGAAATTACTGCGTTCCCCAACAGTGGCATCCGAGCCAGGTTTATGCGTAGATGTTATACGCACGAGTAGAACACAAAAGAGTTGTGGGCGTGGGTATATACATATTTCTTGCCGTCACTAGTTGATTCTTGATTCAACGGCATTGTTGGATGAAGCGGCCCAGACCGACATTACGCGTACGCTTACGCGAGATTGGTTCTTGATGACCCACAAGTGTAGGGGATCTATCATAGCCTTTTCGATAAGTAAGAGTGTCGAACCCAATGAGGAGCAGAAGGAAATGATAAGCAATTTTAAGTAAGGTATTCTCTGCAAGGACTGAAATTATCGGTAACAGATAGTTTTGTGATAAGGTAATTTGTAACGCGTAGCAAGTAATAAAAGTAAATAAGGTGCAGCAAGATGGCCCAAACCTTTTTGTAGAAAAGGACAAGCCTGGACAAACTCTTATATGAAGGAAAGCGCTCCTGAGGACACATGGGAATTATTGTCAAGCTAGTTTTCATCACGTTCATATGATTCGCGTTCGTTACTTTGATAATTTGATATATGGTTGGACCGGTGCTTGGGTACTATCGTTACTTGGACAAGCATCCCACTTATGATTAACCCCTACTATAAGCATCCGCAACTACAACAGAAGTATTAAGGTAAACCTAACCATAGCATGAAACATATGGATCCAAATCAGCCCCTTACGAAGCAACTCATAAACTAGGGTTTAAACTTCTGTCACTCTAGCAACCCATCATCTACTTATTACTTCCCAATGCCTTCCCCTAGGCCCAAACAATGGTGAAGTGTCATGTAGTCTACGTTCACATGACACCACCAGAGGGATGACAACATACATCTCATCAAAATATCAAACGAATGCCAAATTCACATGACTACTTATAGCAAGACTTCTCCCATGTCCTCAGGAACAAACGTAACTACTCACAAAGCACATTCATGTTCATAATCAGAGGGGTATTAATATGCATAATGGATCTGAACATATGATCTTCCACCAAGTAAACCATCTAGCATCAACTACAAGGAGTAATCAACACTACTAGCAACCCACAGGTACCAATCTGAGGTTTGGATACAAATATTGGATACAAGAGATGAACTAGGGTTTGAGATGAGATGGTGATGGTGAATATGTTGATGGAGATTGACCATGTCCCGACGAGAGGATCGTTGGTGATGGCGATGGTAATGATTTCCCCCTCCCGAAGGGAAGTTTCCCCGGCAGAACAGCTCCGCTGGAGCCCTAGATTGGTTCCGCCAAGGTTCCGTCTCGTGGCGGCGGAGTTTCGTCCCGTGAGCAAGCTTATCATTTTTTCCTTGACGAAAGACTCCATATAGCCAAAGATGGGCATCAGAGGGCCACCAGGGGCCCACGAGGCAGGGGGTGCGCCCCCCACCCTCGTGGACGGTGGGTGGCCCCCCTCCGGTACTTCTTTCGCCCAATATTTTTTATATATTCTAAAACGTGCCTCTGTGAAGTTTCAGGACTTTTGGAGATGTGCAGAATAGGTCTCTAATATTTGCTCCTTTTCCAGCCCAGAATTCCAGTTGCCAGCATTCCCCCTCTTCATGTAAACCTTGTAAAATAAGAGAGTATAGGCATAAGTATTGTGACATAATGTGTAATAACAGCCCATAATGCAATAAATATCGATATAAAAGCATGATGCAAAATGGACATATCAACTGCCCCAAGCTTAGACCTCGCTTGTCCTCAAGCGAAAGCCGAAATCGAAGAATATGTCCAGATGTTTAGAGATAGAGGTGTCGATAAAATAAAATACGGACATGAGGGCATCATGATCATTCTTAGAACAACAACATATATATATATATACATACATATATATATATACACATATTGTCATATGATCTCCCATTCTAAAGTAACAATTCATTCACATACTCAAGTATGAATCAGAAACTTCATTGAAAACTAACAAACTATAATCTCAGTCATTGAAGCAATTGCAATTTATCATAACATAGGAAAGAGTCAATATAAGAGCTTCTCAGCAAGTCCACATACTCAACCATCATTTAGTCTTTCACAATTGCTAACACTCACGCGATATTTATGGTTATGAAGTTTTAATCGGACACAGAGAAAGACATGGGCTTATAGTTTTGCCTCCCAACTTTTTACCTCAAGGGTAATGTCAACAATAATAGTTCATGAAAACCCACATCCAATTATCCATATATATCGGGATCTTTCCAACACATTGTGCTTGCCAAAGGATAAAATGTAAAATGGAAAGGTGAAGATCACCGTGACTCTTGCATGAAGTATAAGACAAGAATAAAAGATAGGCCCTTCGCAGAGGGAAGCAGAGGTTGTCATGTGCTTTTATGGTTGGATGCACGAAATCTTAATGCAAAAGAACATCACTTTATATTGCCACTTGTAATATGGACCTTTATTATGTAGTCCGTCGCTTTTATTTCTTCCACATCACAAGATCGTATAAATCTTATTTTCTCTGCAGTAATAAGTCATACATATTTAGAGAGCAATTCTTATTGCTTGCAACGATGACAACTTACTTGATGGATCTTACTCAATCCATAGGTAGATATGGTGGACTCTCATGGCAAAACTGGGTTTAGGGATATTTAGAAGCACAAGTAGTATCTCTACTTGGTGCAAAGAAATTGGCTAGCAAGAGAGGGAAAGGCAAGCTCAACATGTTGAATGATCCATGACAATATAATTTATGTTAGATGCAAGAAAACATAACCCATTAAGTTGTCTTCCTTGTCCAACGTCAACTCTTTAGCATATCATACTTTAATGAGTGCCCACAATTATAAAAGATGTCCAAGATAGTATATTTATATGTGAAAACCTCTCTTTCTTTATTACTTCCTATTAATTGCAATGATGACCAAGACTATGTTTGTCAACTCTCAACAACTTTTATTCGTTATACTTTTTATATGTGAAGTTACTACTCTCCATAAGATCCATATGATCTCTTTATTTCTGTTCTTTTATTTTACTCCCTCAAGATCATAGCAAAATAATCAAGCCCTTGACTCAACACTAATCTTTATTATATATAGCTCACGGACTCAATTACATAGAAGGATCATAAAGCAAAACTCACAACTATATCATACTAAAACTTTATTCTACTAGATCAAGATATTACCAAAAGGATCGAACTAAGAAAAACGGTAAAGATAAAAGTGATGGTGATACGATACCGGGGCACTCCCCCAAGCTTGGCAGTTGCCAAGGGGAGTGACCATACCCATGTGTTTATGTTTCCTTCCTCGGAGGTGGTGATGAAGGAGTTGTTGATGATGTAGGCTTGTCGTCCATCTTCCAAGTCATAGGCTCACCATCATAGAAGGATGATCGAGTCTCCAGGATCCTCAAATCTGCAGCCAAACTCATCCTCTTGAATCTATATTCATACTCACAGTTTTGGTTTTGCAAGTCATAGATCTGGGCTTGGAGGTGCTCGATTTTCTCGTGAAGCTTGAAGATGGTCTCCCCAATGTTCTTGTCATCTAGCTTATGGTTGTTGGTGAACTCCATGATCATTATATGATTGGAGTCGAGTCCACGTTCCATCATCTCCTGGCACTTGAAAATTTGTTGCTCCAATGCCTCGAGCCTTGCCTCCATGCTTCCGGTCCTCCTTGGTCCCTCAACATCGCGGATATGCAGCAACCCTTCACGCATCTCAATGGTTTGAGGGTGTTGCAGCACCTCCGCGAGGTAGGGGTTGATGACCTTCTCGAAGAACTTGTCCTTGGGGGCACTTGAAGATGCCATGGCGATCTAGATCTGTCAGAAAAATAGCTCGAAACAAAGACAGAGGATATTTGTGTGATACGATGGTCAAAACCTTCGGGAGATTATATAATGAATTTTTACCGACAAAGAGAAGTATCGTGCAAGAAAGCGGAGTCCGGAGAGCACACGAGGTGCCCACGAGGCAGGGGGCGCGCCCAGGGGGTAGGGCGCGCCCTCCACCCTCGTGTCCTTTCCGGTCTGCTTCTTATTTTTCCTATTTTCTTAAATATTCCAAAACTGTTTTGGAGTCGGTTTACTTACCGTACCACGTACATATTCCTTTTCAGAGTCTGAAACGTTCTGGAAAGTGTTCCTTATGTATTCCTCCGGGGTTACGGTTTCAATAACATTGGTTTCAACATTTATGGGATTTCCTGGGTATAATGTTTGATTCTTTGACCATTCACCACCCTCGGATTTGTGCCTTCGAAGTTGTTGATTTTTATGGCACCGAAACGATATACCTCCTCGATGATGTAAGGACCTTCCCATTTAGAGAGGAGTTTGCCTGCAAAAAATCTTAAAGGAGAGTTGTATAACAATACATAGTCACCTACATTAAACTCACGTTTTTGTATCCTTTTGTCATGCCATCTTTTAACTTTTTCTTTAAACAGTTTAGCATTCTCATAAGCCTGGGTTCTCCATTCATCAAGTGAGCTAATGTCAAAAAATCTCTTCTCACCGGAAAGTTTGAAGTCATAGTTGAGCTCTTTAATAGCCCAATATGCCTTATGTTCTAGTTCAAGAGGTAAGTGACATGCTTTACCATAAACCATTTTACACGGAGACATACCCATAGGATTTTTATATGCAGTTCTATAAGCCCATAATGCATCATCAAGTTTCTTGGACCAATTCTTTCTAGATCTATTGACAGTCTTTTGCAAAATTAATTTAAGCTCTCTATTGCTAAGTTCCACTTGATCACTAGACTGTGGATGATATGGGGATGCAATTCTATGATTAACATCATACTTAGCAAGCATTTTATGGAAAGCACCATGAATAAAATGTGAACCACCATCAGTCATTAAATATCTAAGGACTCCAAACCTTGCAAAATAACTTCTTTAAGCATCTTAATAGAGGTGTTATGATCAGCACTACTAGTTGGAATAGGCTCTACCCACTTAATAACATAATCAACAGCAACTAAAATATGTGTATACCCATTAGAGGAAGGAAAAGGTCCCATATAATCAAAGCCCCAAAAATCAAATGGTTCAATAACAAATGAATAATTCATAGGCATTTCTTGACGTCTACTAATATTACCAATTCTCTGACATTCATCACAGGATAAGACAAACTTACGGGCATCCTTGAAGAGAGTAGGCCAATAAAAACCGGATTGCAATACCTTGTGTGCAGTTCTGTCTCCAGCGTGGTGTCCTCCATAAGCTTCGGAGTGGCACTTGCGTAGGATCTGTTCCTGTTCATGCTCAGGTACACATTGTCTAATAACACCATCTACTCCTTTATAAAGATGTGGGTCATCCCAGAAGTAATGTCTTAAATCATAGAAGAACTTTTTCTTTTGCTGGTATGTGAAACTAGGTGGTATAAATTTAGCAACAATGTAATTAGCATAATCAGCATACCATGGAGCAGTACGAGAAGCATTTATGACAGCTAATTGTTCATCAGGAAAGCTATCATCAATAGGTAGTGGGTCATCAAGAACATTCTCTAACCTAGACAAGTTGTCTGCAACGGGGTTCTCAGCTCCCTTTCTATCAATAATATGCAAATAAAATTCTTGTAGCAAGAGAACCCATCTAATAAGTCTAGATTTAGCATCTTTCTTTTCCATAAGATATTTAATGGAATATAAGGTCTGAACTTATCACAAGCAAATACAACTACTAATTTTTTTTCAGTAGTAGCATAATTTCTTTGGGCACTGATACGTCTCCAACGTATCTATAATTTTTGATTGCTCCATGCTATATTATCTACTGTTTTGGACATTATTGGGCTTTATTATCCACTTTTATATTATTTTTGGGACTAACCTATTAACCGGAGGCCCAGCCTAGAATTGTTGTTTTTTGTCTATTTTAGGGTTTCGAAGAAAAGGAATATCAAACGGAGTCCAAACGGAATGAAACCTTCGGGAACGTGATTTTCTCGCCGAACATGATCCAGGAGACTTGGACCCTACGTCAAGAAACAAAGGAGCAAGCCACGAGGTAGGGGGCACGCCTACCCCCCCAGGCGCGCCCTCCACCCTCGTGGGCCCCCTATTACTCCACCGATGTACTCCTTCCTCCTATATATACCTACGTACCCCCAAACAATCAGATACGGAGCCAAAACCCTAATTCCACCGCCGTAACTTTCTGTATCCACGAGATCCCATCTTGGGGCCTGTTCCGGAGCTCCGCCGGAGGGGGTATGCATCACGGAGGGCTTCTACATCAACACCATAGCCTCTTCGATGAAGTGTGAGTAGTTTACCTCAGACCTTCGGGTCCATAGTTATTAGCTAGATGGCTTCTTCTCTCTTTTTGGATCTCAATATAATGTTCTCCCCCTCTCTTGTCGAGATCTATTCGATGTAATCTTCTTTTTGCGGTGTTTTGTTGAGACCGATGAATTGTGGGTTTATGATCAAGTTTATCTATGAACAATATTTGAATCTTCTCTGAATTCTTTTATGTATGATTGGTTATCTTTGCAAGTCTCTTCGAATTATCAGTTTGGTTTGGCCTACTAGATTGATCTTTCTTGCAATGGGAGAAGTGCTTAGCTTTGGGTTCAATCTTGCGGTGTCCTTTCCCAGTGACAGTAGGGGCAGCAAGGCACGTATTGTATTGTTGCCATCGAGGATAACAAGATGGGGTTTTTATCATATTGCATGAATTTATCCCTCTACATCATGTCATCTTGCTTAAGGCGTTACTCTATTTTCATGAACTTAATAATCTAGATGCATGCTGGATAGCGGTCGATGAGTGGAGTAATAGTAGTAGATGCAGGCAGGAGTCGGTCTACTTGTCTCGGACGTGATGCCTATATACATGATCATACCTAGATATTCTCATAACTATGCTCAATTCTGTCAATTGCTCAACAGTAATTCGTTCACCCACCGTAAAATACTTATGCTCTTGAGAGAAGCCACTAGTGAAACCTATGGCCCCCGGTCTATCTTCATCATATTAATCTTCCAATACTTAGTTATTTCCTTTGCTTTTTTACTTTGCTTTTATTTTACTTTGCATCTTTATCATAAAAATACCAAAAATATTATCTTATCATATCTATCAGATCTCACTCTCGTAAGTGACCGTGAAGGGATTGCAACCCCTTATCGCGTTGGTTGCGAGGAGTTATTTGTTTTGTGCAGGTACTAGGGACACGCGCGCAACCTCCTACTGGATTGATACCTTGGTTCTCGAAAACTGAGGGAAATACTTACGCTACTTTGCTGCATCATCCTTTCCTCTTCGGGGAAATCCAACGCAGTGTTCAAGAGGTAGCAAGAAGAATTTCTGGAATCGTTGCCGGGGAGGTTCGCGCAAGTTAAGATTTGACTCCCGACAATGAGCCATTTCTGACGCCGTTGAGTCAACATACCAAGTACCCATCACATACCCTTATCCCCCGTATTACATTATTTGCCATTTGCCTCTCGTTTTCCTCTCCCCCACTTCACCCTTACCGTTTTATTCGCCTTCTCTCTCTCTATCCTCCCTCTCTTTCTCTATTTGCCTCTTTTTGCCCGCTTGCTTTTTGTTTGCTTGTGTGTTAGATTGCTTGCTGTCGTTATGGCTAGTCCCTTATCTGCTCCTTTGTCTCCCGAGTTTGAGGTTTTCACTTCAAACAAAGGCAAGGAGAAAATTTAAAAGATGCTTGGTTTAGAATGATGGAATCTAATCATAATTGTACCCTAGAGGTGAATTTTAGAATTTTGCTTCGCAACTTTTATGTTGGACTAAATATGTCTCATAGATAACTTTTGGATTGCGTTGCCAAAGGCAATTTTATTGAAATTGATCCCAGTATTGCGCATGAAATTATAGAAGGTATAGTAGGAACTCTACCTCAACAAAAGGGGCCTCATCATACCCAAGAGGAAACGCAAGTTTTTGAGAAAATTTGCGAAGTAACTAAGATTTTACAAAAGTCTCTTGAACCTCTTAAGAGTGTTAGCGGAAATCTCCACCGCATGAATATGTTGATTACCCTTTGCAATAAGCGGTTGGACTCTTTAGATCTCAAGATTTCCGAATATGAAGGGAAACGTAAAGAACCTCCCTGATTCGAGCATAACTCCGCTAAAATAATTAAGAATCAAGATGATAATACCTAGATCTATCCTTGCTTTTTATGCCTAGCTAGGGGCGTTAAATGATAGCGCTTGTTGGGAGGCAACCCAATTTTATTTTTATTCCTTGCTTTTTGCTCCTGTTTAGTAATAAATAATTTACCTAGCCTCTGTTTTGGTTGTGTTTTTTGTGTTTAATTAGTGTTTGTGCCAAGTAGAACCATTGGGAAGACTTGGGGAAAGTCTTGATATCTTGCTGTAAAAAACAGAAACTTTAGCGCTCACGAGAACTGCTGCCATTTTTATTTGGAAAGTGATATTTAGTTAATTATTTTTGAAGATGATTAATAGATAAATTCCTCACGTCCAGAAATTTATTTTAGAATTTTTGGGGTTCCAGATCTTGCGCTAGCTACAGATAACTACAGACTGTTCTGTTTTTGACAGATTCTGTTTTTCGTGTGTTGTTTGCTTATTTTGATGAATCTATGGCTAGTAAAATAGTTTATAAACCATAGAGAAGTTGGAACACAGTAGGTTTAACACCAATATAAATAAATAATGAGTTCATTACAGTACCTTGAAGTGGCCTTTTGTTTTCTTTCGCTAACGGAGCTCACGAGATTTTCTACTTTGAGTTTTGTGTTGTGAAGTTTTCAAGTTTTGGGCAAAGATTTGATGGATTATGGAACAAGGAGTTGCAAGAGCCTAACCTTGGGGATGCCCATGGCACCCCCAAGATAATCTAAGGACACCTAAAAGCCAAAGCTTGGGGATGCCCCGGAAGGCATCCCCTCTTTCGTCTACTTCTATCGATAACTTTACTTGGAGCTATATTTTTATTCACCACATGATATGTGTTTTGCTTGGAGCGTCTTGTATGATTTGAGTATTTGCTTTTTAGTTTACCACAATCATACTTTCTGTACACACCTTTTGAGAGAGCCATACATGATTTGGAATTTGTTAGAATACTCTATGTGCTTCGCTTATATCTTTTGAGTTATATAGTTTTGCTCTAGTACTTCACTTATATCTTTTAGAGCACGGTGGTGGATTTGTTTTATAGAAACTATTGATCTCTCATGCTTCACTTAGATTATTTTGAGAGTCTTAAATAGCATGGTAATTTGCGTAAATAATCCTAATATGCTAGGTATTCAAGATTAGTAAAAAAACTTATGAGTGTTTTGAATACTAAGAGAAGTTTGATGCTTGATGATTATTTTGAGATATGGAGGTAATAATGTCAAAGTAATGCTAGTTGAGTAGTTGTGAATTTGAGAAGTGCTTGTGTTGAAGTTTGCAAGTCCCGTAGCATGCACGTATGGTAAACGTTATGTAACAAATTTGAAACATGAGGTGTTCTTTGATTGTCCTCCTTATGAGTGGCGGTCGGGGACGAGCAATGGTCTTTTCCTACCAATCTATCCCCCTAGGAGCATGCGCGTAGTGCTTGGTTTTTGACGACTTGTAGATTTTTGCAATAAGTATGTGAGTTCTTTATGACTAATGTTGAGTCCATGGATTATACGCACTCTCACCCTTCCATCATTGCTAGCCTCTTCGGTACCGTGCATTGCCCTTTCTCACACTGAGAGTTGGTGCAAACTTCGCCGGTGCATCCAAACCCCGTGATATGATACGCTCTTTCACACATAAACCTCCTTATATCTTCCTCAAAACAGCCACCATACCTACCTATTATGGCATTTCCGTGGCCATTCTGAGATATATTGCCATGCAACTTTCCACCATTCCGTTTATCATGACACATTCATCATTGTCATATTGCTTAGCATGATCATGTAGTTGACATAGTATTTGTGGCAAAGCCACCGTTCATAATTTTCATACATGTCACTCTTGATTCATTGCATATCCCGGTACACCACCGGAAGCATTCATATAGAGTCATCTTTTGTTCTAGTATCAAGTTGTAATCTTTGAGTTGTAAATAAATAGAAGTGTGATGATCATCATTAATAGAGCATTGTCCTAAAAAAGGAAAGGCCAAAAAAAGAAAGGCCAAATAAAAAAGAAAAAAAGAAAGGGACAATGCTACTATCCTTTGCCACACTTGTGCTTCAAAGTAGCACCATAATCTTCATGATAGAGAGTCTTTTGTTTTGTCACTTTCATATACTAGTGGGAATTTTCATTATAGAACTTGGCTTGTATATTCCAACAATGGGCCTCCTCAAGTGCCCTAGGTCTTCGTGAGCAAGAAAGTTGGATGCACACCCACTTAGTTTCTTTTGTTGAGCTTTCATACATTTATAGCTCTAATGCATCCGTTGCATGGCAATCCCTACTCCTCGCATTAACATCAATCGATGGGCATCTCCATAGCCCATTGATTAGTCTCATTGATGTGAGACTTTCTCCTTTTTTGTCTTCTCCACATAACCCCCATCATTATATTCTATTCCACCCAAAGTGTTATGTCCATGGCTCGCGCTCATATATTGCATGAAAGTTTATAGGTTTGAGATTACTAAAGTATGAAACAATTGCTTGGCTTGTCATCGGGGTTGTGCATGATGAGAGCATTCTTGTGTGACGAAAATGGAGCATGACTAAACTATATGATTTTGTAGGGATGAACTTTCTTTGGCCATGTTATTTTGAGAAGACATAATTGCTTAATTAGTATGCTTGAAGTATTATTATTTTTATGTCAATATGAACTTTTATCTTGAATCTTTCGGATCTGAATATTCATGCCACAATTAAGAAGAATTACATTAAAATTTTGCCTAGTAGTATTCCACATCAAAAATTCTGTTTTTATCATTTACCTACTCGAGGACGAGCAGGAATTAAGCTTGGGGATGCTTGATACGTCTCCAACGTATCTATAATTTTTGATTGCTCCATGCTATATTATCTACTGTTTTGGACATTATTGGGCTTTATTATCCACTTTTATATTATTTTTGGGACTAACCTATTAACCGGAGGCCCAGCCCAGAATTGCTGTTTTTTTTGCCTATTTTAGGGTTTCGAAGAAAAGGAATATCAAACGGAGTCCAAACGGAATGAAACCTTCGGGAACGTGATTTTCTCGCCGAACATGATCCAGGAGACTTGGACCCTACGTCAAGAAACAAAGGAGCAAGCCACGAGGTAGGGGGCACGCCTACCCCCCCAGGCGCGCCCTCCACCCTCGTGGGCCCCCTATTACTCCACCGATGTACTCCTTCCTCCTATATATACCTACGTACCCCCAAACGATCAGATACAGAGCCAAAACCCTAATTCCACCATCGTAACTTTCTGTATCCACAAGATCCCATCTTGGGGCCTGTTCCGGAGCTCCGCCGGAGGGGGTATCCATCACGGAGGGCTTCTACATCAACACCATAGAATCTCCGATGAAGTGTGAGTAGTTTACCTCAGACCTTCGGGTCCATAGTTATTAGCTAGATGGCTTCTTCTCTCTTTTTGGATCTCAATACAATGTTCTCCCCCTCTCTTGTGGAGATCTATTCGATGTAATCTTCTTTTTGCAGTGTGTTTGTTGAGACCGATGAATTGTGGGTTTATGATCAAGTTTATCTATGAACAATATTTGAATCTTCTCTGAATTCTTTTATGTATGATTGGTTATCTTTGCAAGTCTCTTCGAATTATCAGTTTGGTTTGGCCTACTAGATTGATCTTTCTTGCAATGGGAGAACTGCTTAGCTTTGGGTTCAATCTTGCGGTGTCCTTTCCCAGTGATAGTAGGGGCAGCAAGGCACGTATTGTATTGTTGCCATCGAGGATAACAAGATGGGTTTTTTTATCATATTGCATGAATTTATCCCTCTACATCATGTCATCTTGCTTAAGGCGTTACTCTATTTTCATGAACTTAATACTCTAGATGCATGCTGAATAGCGGTCGATGACTGGAGTAATAGTAGTAGATGCAGGCAGGAGTCGGTCTACTTGTCTTGGACGTGATGCCTATATACATGATCATACCTAGATATTCTCATAACTATGCTCAATTCTGTCAATTGCTCAACAGTAATTCGTTCACCCACCGTAAAATACTTATGCTCTTGAGAGAAGCCACTAGTGAAACCTATGGCCCCCGGGTCTATCTTCATCATATTAATCTTCCAATACTTAGTTATTTCCTTTGATTTTTACTTTGCCTTTATTTTACTTTGCATCTTTATCATAAAAATACCAAAAATATTATCTTATCATATCTATCAGATCTCACTCTCGTAAGTGACCGTGAAGGGATTGACAACCCCTTATCGCGTTGGTTGCGAGGAGTTATTTGTTTTGTGCAGGTACTAGGGACACGCGTGCAACCTCCTACTGGATTGATACCTTGGTTCTCGAAAACTGAGGGAAATACTTACGCTACTTTGCTGCATCATCCTTTCCTCTTCGAGGAAATCCAACGCAGTGCTCAAGAGGTAGCAGGCACTGTCTAGAGTTTTACTAGCATATTGGATAACATTTAATTTCTTATCAACTCTTTGTCCTAGAACAGCCCCTACAGCATAATCACTAGCATCACACATAATTTCAAATGGTAAATTCCAATCGGGAGGTAGAACAATAGGTGCAGAAACCAAAGCTTTCTTAAGTTTTTCAAATGCTTCTACACAATCATCATCAAAGATAAAAGGAACATCTTTTTGTAAGAGATTAGTCAGAGGCCGAGAGATTTTAGAGAAGTCCTTAATGAACCTCCTATAAAAACCGACATGACCAAGGAAACTTCTTATACCTTTAATGTCCTTAGGACACAGCATCTTTTCAATAGCATCAACTTTAGCTTTATCAACTTCAATACCTCTTTCAGAAATTTTATGCCCCAATACAATACCTTCATTAACCATAAAGTGGCACTTCTCCCAATTCAAGACAAGATTAGTTTCTTCACATCTCTGCAAAACTCGATCAAGGTTGCTTAAGCAATCATCAAAAGAAGTCCCATAAACAGAGAAATCATCCATGAATACCTCAACAATCTTTTCACAAAAGTCAGAGAATATAGCAGTCATACATCTTTGAAAGGTAGCAGGTGCATTGCATAAACCAAAAGGCATACGTCTATAAGCAAAGGTACCAAAAGGGCAAGTGAAAGTTGTCTTTTCTTGATCCTCTTTTGACACAGGTATTTGAGAGAAACTAGAATAACCATCTAGAAAGCAAAAATGTGTACGTTTGGATAATCTTTCTAGCATTTGATCAATAAAAGGTAAAGGGTAATGATCCTTTTTAGTAGCTTTATTTAATTTGTGAAAATCAATTACCATTCTTTAACCTGTAAAAATTCTTTGTGGGATCAATTCATCTTTATCATTAGGAACAACCGTAATACCTCCCTTCTTAGGGACACAATGGACAGGACTTACCCACTGACTATCAGCAACGAGATAAATTATACCTGCCTCAAGAAGCTTTAGTATTTCTTTTCTTACCACTTCTTTCATCTTAGGATTTAACCATCGTTGGTGATCAACAACCGGTTTAGCATCCTTCTCCAATTTTATTTTGTGCTAGCATAAAATGGGACTGATGCCCTTAAGATCATCGAGAGTATATCCAATAGCAGCACGGTACTTCTTCAGAGTTTTCAATAATTTCTTTTCTTCATGCTCTGAAAGGTTAGCACTAATAATAACGGGATATATCTCTTTCTCATCAAGATAAGCATATTTAAGAGTATCAGGTAAAGGCTTAAGCTCAAACACGGGATCACCCTTGGGTGGAGGAGGATCCCCTAGGATTTCAACAGGCAAGTTGTGTTTCAAAATAGGACCCTGTTTAAAGAATACTTCATCTATTCCCCTTCTTTCAGTCATAAACATATCATTTTCATGGTCTAGCAAATATTGTTCTAAAGGGTCACAAGGAGGCACGGAAATAGAAGCAAGACCAATAATTTCATCTTTACTAGGCAATTCTTTATCATGGGGTTGTCTACGAAATTTAGCAAAATTAAACTCATGAGATATATCCCCTAAACCAACAGAAAAAATATCCTTATTGCAGTCTATCTTAGCATTAACAGTATTCAGGAAGGGTCTACCAAATATAATGGGACAAAAGTCATCTTGTGGGGAACTGAGAACAAGAAAATCAGCAGGGTATTTAACTTTCCCACACAAGACTTCAACATCTCTAACAATCCCAACTGGTGAAATAGTATCTCTATTGGCAAGCTTAATTGTTACATCAATCTCTTCTATCTCAGCAGGTGCAATATCATGCATAATTTCTTGGTATAAGGAATGAGGTATTGCACTTGCACTAGTGATAACCCACAAGTATAGGGGATCGCAACATCTTTCGAGGGTAGAGTATTCAACCCAAATTTATTGATTCGACACAAGGGGAGCCAAAGAATATTCTCAAGTATTAGCAGCTGAGTTGTCAATTCAACCACACCTGGAAATTTAGTATCTGCAGCAGAGTGTTTAGTAGCAAAGTAATATGATAGTGGTGTTAACGGTAACAAAAGAGTAATGAAAGAAAAGTAATATTTTTGGTATTATGTAGTGATTGTAACAATAGCAACGGGAAAGTAAATAAGCGTAAACCAGTATATGGAAAGCTCGTAGGCATCGGATCAGTGATGGATAATTATGCCGGATGTGGTTCATCATGTAACAGTCATAACATAGGGTGACACAGAACTAGCTCCAATTCATCAATGTAATGTAGGCATGTATTCTGAATACAGTCATACGTGCTTATGAAAAAGAACTTGCATGACATCTTTTGTCCTACCCTCCCGTGGCAGCGGGGTCCTAATGGAAACTAAGGGATATTAAGGCCTCCTTTTAATAGAGAACCGGAACAAAGCATTAGCACATAGTGAATACATGAACTCCTCAAACTACGGTCATCACCGGTAAGTATCCCGATTATTGTCACTTCGGGGTTAACGGATCATAACACATAATAGGTGACTATAGACTTGCAAGATAGGATCAAGAACTCTCATATATTGATGAAAACATAATAGGTTCAGATCTGAAATCATGGCACTCGGGCCCTAGTGACAAGCATTAAGTATAGAAAAGTCATAGCAACATCAATCTCAGAACATAGTGGATACTAGGGATCAAACCCTAACAAAACTAACTCGATTACATGATAAATCTCATCCAACCCATCACCGTCCAGCAAGCCTACGATGTAACTACTCACACACGGCGGTGAGCATCATGAAATTGGTGATGGAGGATGGTTGATGATGACGACGGCGACGAACCCCCCTCTCCAGAGCCCCGAACGGGCTCCAGATCAGCCCTCCCAAGAGGTTTTAGGGCTTGGCGGCGGCTCCGTAACGTAAAACGCGATGATTTCTTCTCTCCTATTTTTTTCTTCCCGAAAGAAGATATATAGAGTTGGAGTTGGAGTCGGGAGGTCTCCAGGGGGCCCACGAGGTAGGGGGCGTGCCCTAGGGGGGCACCCTCATGGACAGGGTGTGGGCCCCCTGATCTTCATCTTTGGCAAGGATTTTTTATTATTTATTGTAAGATATTCCGTGGAGTTTCAGGTCATTCCGAGAACTTTTGTTTTCTGCACATAAAACAACATCATGGCAATTCTGCTAAAAACAACATCAGTTCGGGTTAGTTCCATTCAAATCATACAAGTTAGAGTCCAAAACAAGGGAAAAAGTGTTTGGAAAAGTGGATACGACGGAGACGTATCAACTCCCCCAAGCTTAAACCCTTGCTTGTCCTCAAGCAATTCAGTTGACAAACTGAAAGAAATAAAGAAAAACTTTTACAAACTCTGTTTGCTCTTGTTGTTGTAAATATGTCAAGCTGGCATTCAAGTTTTCAGCAAAGATTATAACTAACCATATTTGCAATAATTCTCAGGTCTCATGATTACCCATATCAATAGCATAATCAACTAGCAAGCCATAATAATAAATCTCGGATGACAACACTTTCTCAAAACAATCATAATATGATATAACAAGATGGTATCCCGCTAGCCCTTTCTGAGACCGCAAAACATAAATGCAGAGCACCTTTAAAGATCAAGGACTGACTAGACATTGTAATTCATGGTAAAAGAGATCCAATCATAGTCACACCCAATATAAATTAACAGTGATGAATGCAAATGACAGCTGCGCTCTCTAGCTAGTGCTTTTAATAAGAGGATGATGACTCAACATAAAAGTAAATAGATAGGCCCTTCGCAGAGGGAAGCCGGGATTTGTAGAGGTGCCAGAGCTCGGTTTTGAAATAGAGGTGAATAATATTTTGAGCGGTATACTTTCATTGTCAACATAACAACCAAGAGATGGTGATATCTTCCATGCTACACACATTATAGGCGGTTCCCAAATAGAATGGTAAAGTTTATACTCCCCCTCCACCAACAAACATCAATCCATGGCTTGCTCGAAACAAGGAGTGCCTCCAACTAACAACAGTCCCAGGGGGAGTTTTGTTTTGCAATTATTTTGATTTAGTTTGCATAAAGCATGGGACTGGGCATCCCGGTGACCAGCCATTTTCTCGTGAGTGAGGAGCGGAGTCCACTCCTCTTGAGAATAACCCGCCTAGCATGGAAGATATAGACAACCCTAGTTGATACATGAGCTATTCAAGCATACAAAACAGGATGATTATTTGAAGGTTTAGAGGTTGGCACATACTAATTTACTTGGAACGGCAGGTAGATACCGCATATAGGAAGGTATAGTGGACTCATTTGGAATAACTTTGGGGTTTAAGGGATTGGATACACAAATAGTATTCCCACTTAGTACAGGTGAAGGCTAGCAAAAGACTGGGAAGCGACCAACTAGAGAGCGACAACAGTCATGTACATGCATTAAAATTAATAAACATTGGATGCAAGCATGAGTAGGATATAATCCACCATGAACATAAATATCGTGAAGGCTACGTTGATTTGTTTCAACTACATGCGTGAACATGTGCCAAGTCAAGTCACTTAAATCATTCAAAGGAGGATACCACCCTATCATACCACATCATAACCATTTTAATAGCATGTTGGCACGCAAGGTAAACCATTATAACTCATAGTTAATCAAGCATGGCACAAGCAACTATGATCTCTAATTGTCATTGCGAACATGTTTATTCATAACAAGCTGAATCAAGAACGATGAACTCATCATATTTACAAAAACAAAAGAGGTCGAGTTCGTACCAACTTTTCTCATCTCAGTCAGCCCATCATATATCATCATAATTGCCTTTCACTTGCACGACCGAATGATGTGAATAATAATAAGAGTGCACGTGCATTGGACTAAGCTGGAATCTGCGAGCATTCAATAAATAGGAGAAGACAAAGCAATATGGGCTCTTGGTTAAATCAGCAATAAAGCATATAAGAGCCACTTCAACAACTTAATCATGGTCTTCTCCTACTGACCCCCAAAGAAAAGAAAAGAAATAAAACTATTTACACGGGAAAGCTCCCAACAAGCAAAAGAAGAACATGAAATCTTTTTGGGTTTTCTTTTTAATTACTACTACAAGCATGGAAATTAAACTGATTAAAAGCTACAACTAATTTTTTTTTGTTTTTCTTAAGGCTTATTAAACACACAAGAGGAAAGCATAAAAGGAAATAAACTAGCATGGATGATACAATGAAAAAGTATGAACACCGACATTTAGCAATGAGTGTGTGAACATGAATATAGTGTCGGTGAGAAATACGTACTCCCCCAAGCTTAGGCTTTTGGCCTAAGTTGGTCTATGGCCACGGCTGGCCTGGCTGATATCCATAATAATAGTTGTTGGGGTCGTACTGTGATGAGGAAGAAGAAGGCTCCGATTGCCACTGACTGGCAATCATCTCCGGATCCCACTGATAGTTAGACTGTCGTGAAGGATCAAATTGTGGTTCTGGTTCTGGCTCCTCGGCTGGTGCAGGGTTCCGGTAGGCGTGGATAGCCGTCAACGGAACAAGGTACGTGCCTACAATCAAATCAAACAAAGAAGGAGCAGGCAAGGTAATAGTCTCAGGATGATGTTTATTAAAGAACAATTGATATTTAAGCTCTCCTGCCCTATTCTTAATAATAAAATCATGTGCCACCATACTTTTATAATCTAGATAAACACGAGGCAGCACTTTTTCTTCCTTCTCAGTATGCCTAATAGGTATGTTAAAATGTGCAGCTAGGCGTGTAGCATAGATGCCTCCAAAGATGGGGCCCTTTGTACGGTTCAGACTTAACCGTTTAGCAATAATACCGCCCATACTAAAAGTGTTATCACTGTATAAACCTTGGAGCAAAATAATAATATCAGGCATACTAAGGTTTCCATAGTTTCCGCGACCAATTAAGCAAAGACTAGCAAATAATGCAAAGTAACGTAAGACAGGAAAATGTATGCTAGTGATTCGTGCATCGGAAACCTTCCTAGTTTCCCCTACGGTGATAGTATCAATAAATCCCTCCACATCATCATGATGTGGTTCTTCTGTCTTGCCCTCAAAATGGACTAAACAAATCCGACAAAAATCATAAAGTGACATCTCCTTATGCTCATCATATAAATGAAACTCCACCATAGGTGGTGAGTTCCTAGAATGAAAATGAAAGTTTTGCACAAAGGTATTTGTGAGTAAGAGATACTGATCGCATTGGTCGTGGAGGAAAGCGGTGAGGCCTGCATTATGAGCCAATTCATGAAAATCTTCATATCTCGGCTGCTCTCAAGAAATCCTCGGAAGGCCATTCACACGCCCGAACCTCCACGGTGCGCGGCAAATTATACTTAGGCTTCGGTGTCTTTTCCTTCGAGCTTTGGCTCGATGAGTCCCTCAATAATCTCCTCATCATTTTCTGAAAAATTCTGAAATTTTTAGTAACTTCAAAATAAAAGTAAACCAAACTCAATAATATTGATAGCAACCACTCCTACAAGTGCCTGGAGCCTTATCATGCATCAAAACTACTTTTGACCATATAAATTTGACATGCAAGCTCAAGAACAGGGTCACCTAAGCAGCAAAAAATTGCAATGAATAAAGCACTAGAACAAAAACTAATTGAACCAATGGAGGAGTCACATACCAACGAACAATCTCCCCAAGCAGTTTTGTGAGAGGTGCTTTGAGCAAGGAGATCGAAAATGGCAGCAAAGAGGGCTGGAACTCATGCTTGAGTTGGTTTTTCGTGTTTGTGGGAGGAAGAAGAAGAGGATGGGTGCAGGAATAAGTGGAGGAGGGCCACCGCGGGCCCATGAGGCAGGGGGCGCGCCCTAGAGGGGTAAGCGCACCCTCCACCCTCGTGGCAAGGTGGCTGGGCCCCCTGGTGTGTTCTTTGTTCCATAAATCCTCAAATATTCTAGAAAAAAATCATATTTGGTTTTCAGGGCATTTGGAGAACTTTTATTTTCAAGGTATTTTTATATTGCACGGATAATCAGATAACGAACAGACAAATTATTTATTTTTTACTTTATTTCAACTAAATAACAGAAAGTATAGAGAGGGTACAGAAGGTTGTGCTTCTACTTTCATCCATCTCATGATCATCAAAAGGAATCCACTAACAAGGTTGATCAAGTCTTGTTAACAAACTCATTCCGATTAACATGAAACCAGAGAAATTTCGAATAACACTAGGTTACCTCAACGGGGATATGTACATCCCCAATAAGTATATCATATTTATTCTTGACAGTAGGAAGAGGAAATTCAAAACCTCCAAATATAATCAATGGAATTTTTCCGATAGAATTGATACTATGAACTTGAGGTTGTTTCCTCGGAAAGTGTACCGTATGCTCATTACCATTAACATGAAAAGTGACATTGCCTTTGTTGCAATCAATAACAGCCCCTGCAGTATTAAGAAAAGGTCTTCCAAGAATAATAGACATACTATTGTCCTCGGGAATATCAAGAATAACAAAGTCCGTTAAAATAGTAACGTTTGCAACCACAACAGGCACATCCTCACAAATGCCGACAGGTATAGCAATTGATTTATCAGTCATTTGCAAAGATGTTTCAGTAGGTGTCAACTTATTCAAGTCAAGTCTACGATATAAAGAGAGAGGCATAACACTAACACCGGCTCCAAGATCACATAAAGCAGTTTTAACATAGTTTCTTTTAATGGAGCATGGTATAGTAGGTACTCCTGGATCTCCAAGTTTCTTTGGTATTCCACCCTTACAAGTATAATTAGCAAGCATGGTGGAAATTTCAGCTTCTGGTATCTTTCTTTTATTTGTAACAATATCTTTCATGTACTTAGCACAAGGATTCATTTTGAGCATATCAGTCAATCGCATACGCAAAAAGATAGGTCTAATCATTTCAGCAAAGCGCTCAAAATCCTCATCATCCTTTTTCTTGGATGGTTTGGGAGGAAAAGGCATGGGTTTCTGAACCTAAGGTTCTCTTTCTTTACCATGTTTCCTAGCAACAAAGTCTTTCTTATCATAACGTTGATTCTTTGATTGTGGGTTATCAAGATCAACAACAGGTTCAATTTCTACATCATTATCATTACTAGGTTGAGCATTATTATGAACATCATCATTAGAATTTTCATTAGGTTCATGTTCATTGCCAGATTGTGTTTCAGTATCAGACATAGAGATATCATTTGGATTATCAGGTGGTTCACCAATAGGTTCACTAGAAGTTTGCACAATTCTATCATTTTTCTTTTTCTTCTTTTTAGAAGAACTAGGTGCATCAATTTTATTTCTTTGAGAATCTTGCTCAATTCTCTTAGGGTGGCCTTCAGGATACAAAGGTTCCTGAGTCATTCTACCAGTTCTAGTAGCCACTTTAACAGCATAATTATTTTTCTTACTATTCATCTCATTGAGCAATTCCTTTTGAGCTTTAAGTACTTGTTCTACTTGAGTGGTAACCATAGAAGCATGTTTGCTAACAAGTTTAAGTTCACCTCTAATATTAGCCATATAATCACCCAAGTATTTAATCATATCAGCATCTTGTTTTAATTGTCTACCAAAATAAGCATTGAAGTCTTCTTGCTTAAACATAAAATTATCAAACTCATCCAAGCACTGACTAGCAATTTTAGTAGGAGGAATTTCGGCTCTATCATATCTATAGAGAGAATTTACCTTTACTACCTGTGTCGGTTTATCGAGGTCTGGAGGTTCTTCAATAAATAAAGGATTAAGATCATATGTTTCTTCAATAGGCGGTAAATTAAGACCATGTATTTCTTCAATAGGAGGTAAATTCTGAACATCTTCAGCTTTAATACCTTTTTCTTTCATAGATTTCTCTGCCTCTTGCATATCTTCGGGACTGAGAAATAGAACACCTCTCTTCTTCGGAGTTGGTTTAGGAATAGGATCATTAATTGGAGCAGGAGCTGGCTCAGGAGGTGCCCAATTATTTTCATTTGTCAACATATTATTCAATAAGATTTCAGCTTCATCCAGTGTTCTTTCCCTGAAAAGAGAACCAGCACAACTATCCAGATAATCTCTGGAAGCATCGGTTAGTCCATTATAAAAAATATCAAGTATTTCATTTTTCTTAAGAGGATGATCAGGCAAAGCATTAAGTAACTTGAGAAGCCTCCCCCAAGCTTGTGGGAGACTCTCTTCTTTAATTTGCACAAAGTTGTATATTTCCTTTAAAGCAGCTTGTTTCTTATGAGCAGGGAAATATTTAGCAAAAAAGTAATAGATCATATCCTGGGGACTACGCACACAACCAGGATCAAGAGAATTAAAACATATCTTAGCATCACCCTTTAATGAGAACGGAAATATTTTAAGGATATAAAAGTAGCGAGATCTCTCATCATTAGTGAACAGGGTGGCTATATCATTTAATTTAGTGAGATGTGCCACAACAGTTTCAGATTCATAGCCATGAAAAGGATCAGATTCAACCAAAGTAATTATATCAGGATCAACAGAGAATTCATAATCCTTATCAGTAACACAGATAGGTGAAGTAGCAAAAGCAGGGTCAGGTTTCATCCTAGCATTTAGAGATTGCTTATTCCATTTAGCTAATAGCCTTTTGAGTTCATATCTATCTTTGCAAGCTAAAATAGCTAAAGAAGCTTCTTGATCAAATAAATAACCCTTAGGAATAACAAGTGATTCTTCATCATCACTTTCATCATCATAATCAGATTCAATATTTTCAATCTCTCTAGCCCTAGCAAGTCGTTCCTCAAGAAAATCACCAAGTGGCACAGTAGTATCAAGCATAGAAGTAGTTTCATCATAAGTATCATGTATAGCAGAAGTAGCATCATCAATAACATGCGACATATCAGAACGAATAGCAGAAGCAGGTTTAGGTGTCACAAGCTTACTCATAACAGAAGGTGAATCAAGTGCAGACCTAGATGGCAGTTCCTTACCTCCCCTCGTAGTTGAGGGATAAATTGTTGTCTTAGCGTCTTTCAAATTCTTCATAGTGTCCAGCAGATATAAATCCCAAGTGACTTAAAGAATAGAGCTATGCTCCCCGGCAACGACGCCAGAAATTAGTCTTGATAACCCACAAGTATAGGGGATCGCAACAGCTTTCGAGGGTAGAGTATTCAACCCAAATTTATTGATTCGACACAAGGGGAGCCAAAGAATATTCTCAAGTATTAGCAGCTGAGTTGTCAATTCAACCACACCTGGAAATTTAGTATCTGCAGCAGAGTGTTTAGTAGCAAAGTAATACGATAGTGGTGGTAACGGTAACAAAAGAGTAATGAAAGCAAAGTAATATTTTTGGTATTATGTAGTGATTGTAACAATAGCAACGGGAAAGTAAATAAGCGTAAACCAGTATATGGAAAGCTCGTAGGCATCGGATCAGTGATGGATAATTATGCCGGATGTGGTTCATCATGTAACAGTCATAACATAGGGTGACACAGAACTAGCTCCAATTCATCAATGTAATGTAGGCATGTATTCCGAATACAGTCATACGTGCTTATGAAAAAGAACTTGCATGACATCTTTTGTCCTACCCTCCCGTGGCAGCGGGGTCCTAATGGAAACTAAGGGATATTAAGGCGTCCTTTTAATAGAGAACCGGAACAAAGCATTAGCGCATAGTGAATACATGAACTCCTCAAACTACGGCCATCACCGGTAAGTATCCCGATTATTATCACTTCGGGGTTAACGGATCATAACACATAATAGGTGACTATAGACTTGCAAGATAGGATCAAGAACTCTCATATATTGATGAAAATATAATAGGTTCAGATCTGAAATCATGGCACTCGGGCCCTAGTGACAAGCATTAAGCATAGCAAAGTCATAGCAACATCAATCTCAGAACATAGTGGATACTAGGGATCAAACCCTAACAAAACTAACTCGATTACATGATAAATCTCATCCAACCCATCACCGTCCAGCAAGCCTACGATGTAACTACTCACGCACGGCGGTGAGCATCATGAAATTGGTGATGGAGGATGGTTGATGATGACGACGGCGACGAATCCCCCTCTCTGGAGCCCTGAACGGACTCCAGATTAGCCCTCCCGAGAGGTTTTAGGGCTTGGCGGCGGCTCCGTATCGTAAAACATGATGATTTCTTCTCTCCTATTTTTTTCTCCCCGGAAGCAGATATATAGAGTTGGGGTTGGAGTCGGGAGGTCTCTAGGGGGCCCATGAGGTAGGGGGGCATGCCCTAGGGGGGCGCCCCCACCCTCGTGGACAGGGTGTGGCCCCCCTGGTCTTCATCTTTGGCGAGGATTTTTTATTATTTATTGTAAGATATTCCGTGGATTTTCAGGTCATTCTGAGAACTTTTGTTTTCTGCACATAAAACAACATCATGGCAATTCTGCTGAAAACAGCATCGGTCCGGGTTAGTTCCATTCAAATCATACAAGTTAGAGTCCAAAACAAGGGCAAAAGTGTTTGGAAAAGTAGATACGACGGAGACGTATCAACTAGCACCCATATCACATAAGCCATGATAGCAATGATCTCCTATTTCAACAGAAATAACAGGCATGCCTACAACAGGTCTATGTTTATTTTTAGTATCTGGTCTAGCAATTCTAGCAGATTCATTGCAGAAGTAAATAACATGCCCATCAATATTATCGGCCAAGATATCTTTAACCATAGCAACACTAGGTTCAACTTTAATTTGCTCAGGGGGTTTAGGTGTCTTAATATTACTTTTGTTAACCACAATTGAAGCTTTAGCATGACCCTTTATTCTAACAGGGAAAGGTGGTTTCTCAATATAAGCAGTAGGAACAACAGGATCATTATAAGTGATAGTCTTTTCTTCAACTTTAATAGGTGCAACTACTTTTACTTCAATGGGAGGATTATATTTAAACCACTTCTCCTTAGGGAGATCAACATGAGTAGCAAAGGATTCACAGAAAGAAGCTACTATCCCAGAGTCAAGTCCATATTTAGTGCTAAATTCACGGAAAGCATCGGTATCCATAAAAGATTTAACAGAATCAAACTTAGGTGTTATACCTGATTCCTTACTTTCGTCGAGGTCCCAATCTTCAGAGTTGCGTTTAATTATTTCCAATAAATCCCATTTGAATTCAATAGTCTTCATCATAAAAGATCCAATACAAGAAGTATCGAGCATAGAGCGATTACTGAGAGAAAGCCGAGCATAAATTTTTTGAATAATCATTTCTTTTGAGAGCTCATGATTGGGGAATGAATATAGCATTGACTTAAGCCTCCCCAAGCTTGAGCGATGCTTTCTCCTTCGCGAGGCCAAAAATTATATATATAATTACGATCACGATGAACAAGATGCATAGGATAAAACTTCTGATGAAATTTCAATTTCAATCGTTGGTAGTTCCATGATCCAATATCATCACATAGCCTCAACCATGTCAATGCATCTCCCTTCAAAGATAAAGGGAAGACCTTCTTCTTGATAACATCCTCGGGCATACCTGCAAGCTTAAATAATCCACAAACTTCATCCACATAGATTAGGTGCAAATCGGGATGTAATGTTCCATCACCTGTGAAAGGATTAGCTAGCAGTTTCTCTATCATACCCAAAGGAATTTCAAAGTAAACATTTTCAGTAGGTTCAGTAGATTGAGGAGAAACTCTTTGCTCTACTGGTCGGGGTGAAGATACCCCGAACAAGCCCATCAAAGGATTATGTTCCATAGTAACAAGTGACAGTAAATTTCAGCACATTATATAAATTTTCCCTTACCAAATTAAACCTACCAAAGGCGCCAGAAAAGAATCTTGATGACCCACAAGTGTAGGGGATCTATCATAGCCTTTTCGATAAGTAAGAGTGTCGAACCCAACGAGGAGCAGAAGGAAATGATAAGCAGTTTTCAGTAAGGTATTCTCTGCAAGGACTGAAATTATCGGTAACAGATAGTTTTGTGATAAGGTAATTTGTAACGAGTAGCAAGTAATAAAACTAAATAAGGTGCAGCAAGATGGCCCAATCTTTTTTGTAGCAAAGGACAAGCCTGGACAAACTCTTATATGAATGAAAGCGCTCCCGAGGACACATGGGAATTATCGTTAAGCTAGTTTTCATCACGTTCATATGATTCGCGTTCGGTACTTTGATAATTTGATATGTGGGTGGACCGGTGCTTGGGTACTGTCCTTACTTGGACACGCATCCCACTTATGATTAACCCCTATTGCAAGCATCCGCAACTACAACATAAGTACTAAGGTAAACCTAACCATAGCATGAAACATATGGATCCAAATCACCCCTTACGAAGCAACTCATAAACTAGGGTTTAAGCTTCTGTCACTCTAGCAACCCATCATCTACTTATTACTTCCCAATGCCTTCCCCTAGGCCCAAACAATGGTGAAGTGTCATGTAGTCGACGTTCACATGACACCACTAGAGGGATGACAACATACATCTCATCAAAATATTGAACGAATACCAAATTCACATGACTACTTATAGCAAGACTTCTCTCATGTCCTCAGGAACAAACGTAACTACTCACAAAGCATATTCATGTTCATAATCAGAGGGGTATTAATATGCATAATGGATCTGAACATATGATCTTCCACCAAGTAAACCATCTAGCATCAACTACAAGGAGTAATCAACACTAGTAGCAACCCACAGGTACCAATCTGAGGTTTGGATACAAAGATTGGATACAAGAGATGAACTAGGGTTTGAGATGAGATGGTGCTGGTGAAGATGTTGATGGACATTGACCCCCTCCCAATGAGAGGATCGTTGGTGATGACGATGGTGATGATTTCCCCCTCCCGGGGGGAAGTTTCCCTGGCAGAACAGCTCCGCCGGAGCCCTAGATTGGTTCCGCCAAGGTTCGACCTCGTGGCGGTGGAGTTTCGTCCCGTGAGCTAGCTTATCATTTTTTTCCTCGACGAAAGACTCCATATAGCCAAAGATGGGCATCAGAGGGCCACCAGGGGGCCCACAAGGCAGGGGGCGCGCCCAGGGGGTAGGGCACGCCCCCCACCCTCGTGGACGGTGGGTGGCCCCCCTCTGGTACTTCTTTCGCCCAATATTTTTTATATATTCTGAAACATGCTCCCGTGAAGTTTCGGGACTTTTGGAGATGTGCAGAATAGGTCTCTAATATTTGCTCCTTTTCCAGCCCAGGATTCCAGCTGCCGGCATTCCCCCTCTTCATGTAAACCTTGTAAAATAAGAGAGAATAGGCATAAGTATTGTGACATAATGTGTAATAACAGCCCATAATGCAATAAATATCGATATAAAAGCATGATGCAAAATGGATGTATCAGTTCTACCGACATGCTTCGCACACAGGTGGCTAGTGGGTGTCTGTTTCTCCAGCTTTCGTTGAATCGGATTCAATGAACAGGGTTCTTTCTGAAGATCAAAAAGCAATCACTATACCGCATTGTGGTTTTTGATGCGTAGGTAAGAACGGTTCTTGCTCAGCCCGTAGCGGCCACGTAAAACTTGCAACAACAAAGTAGAGGACATCTAACTTGTTTTTGCAAGGCATATTGTGATGTGATATGGTCAAGACATGATGCTATATTTTATTGTATGAGATGATCATGTTTTGTAACATAGTTATCGACAACTGGCAGGAGCCATATGGTTGTCGCTTTATTGTATGAAATGCAATCGCCATGTAATTGCTTTACTTTATCACTAAGCGGTAGCGATAGTCGTAGAAGCAATAGTTGGTGAGACGACAACGATGCTTCGATGGAGATCAAGGTGTCAAGCCGGTGACGATGGTGATCATGGCGGTGCTTTGGAGATGGAGATCAAAGGCACAAGATGATGATGTCCATATCATATCACTTATATTGATTGCATGTGATGTTTATCCTTTATGCATCTTATTTTTCTTAGTTCGACGGTAGCATTATAAGATGATCTCTCACTAAATTTCAAGGTGTAAGTGTTCTCCCTGAGTATGCAACGTTGCTACAGTTCGTCGTGCCGAGACACCACGTGATGATCGGGTGTGATAAGCTCTACGTTCACATACAACGGGTGCAAGCCAGTTTTGCACACGCAGAATACTCGGGTTAAACTTGACGAGCCTAGCATATGCAGATATGGCCTCGGAACACTAAGACCAAAAGGTCGAGCGTGAATCATATAGTAGATATGATCAACATAGTGATGTTCACCATTGAAAACTACTCCATCTCACGTGATGATTGGACATGGTTTAGTTGATATGGATCACGTGATCACTTAGATGATTAGAGAGATGTCTATCTAAGTGGGAGTTCTTAAGTAATTTTATTAATTGAACTTTAATTTATCATGAACTTAGTACCTGATAGTATTTTGCATGTCTATGTTGTTGTAGATAGATGGCCCGTGCTGTTGTTCCGTTGAATTTTAATGTGTTCCTAGAGAAAGCTAAGTTGAAAGATGATCATAGCAACTACACGGAATGGGTCCGTAACTTGAGGATTATCCTCATTGCTGCACAGAAGAATTACGTCCTGGAAGCACCGCTAGGTGACAAACCCGCTGCAGGAGAATGCCAGATGTTATGAACACCTGGCAGAGCAAAGCTGATGACTACTCGATAGTTCAGTGTGCCATGCTTTACGGCTTAGAACCGGGACTTCAACGACGTTTTGAACGTCATGGGGCATATGAGATGATCCAGGAGTTGAAGTTAATATTTCAAGCAAATTCCTAGATTGAGAGATATGAAGTCTCCAATAAGTTCTACAGCTGCAAGATGGAGGAGAATAGTTCTGTCAGTGAACATATACTCAGAATGTCTGGGTACCACAACCACTTGAGTCAGCTGGGAGTTAATCTTCCTGATGATAGTTTCATTGACAGAGTTCTTCAATCACTGCCACCAAGCTACAAGAGCTTCGTGATGAACTATAAATGCAAGGGATGGATAAGATGATTCTTGAGCTCTTCGCAATGCTAAAAGCTGCAGAGGTAGAAATCAAGAAGGAGCATCAAGTGTTGATGGTCAACAAGACCACCAGTTTCAAGAAAAAAAGGTAAAGGGAAGAAAGGGAACTTCAAGAAGAGCAGCAAGCCAGTTGCTGCTCAAGTGAAAAAACCAAGTTTGGATGTAAGCCTGAGACTGAGTGCTTCTACTGCAAAGGGACTGGTCACTGGAAGCAGAACTGCACCAAGTATTTGGCGGAGAAGAAGGATGGCAAAGTGAAAGGTATATTTGATATACATGTTATTGATGTGTACCTTACTAATGCTCACAGTAGTGCCTAGGTATTTAATACTGGTTCAGTTGCTAACATTTGCAACTCGAAACAGGGGCTACGGATTAAGCGAAGATTGGCTAAGGACGAGGTGACAATGCGCATGGGAAATGGTTCCAAAGTCGATGTGATCGCTGTCGGCACGCTACCTCTACATCTACCTTCGGGATTAGTTTTAGACCTAAATAATTGTTATTTGGTGCTAGCGTTGAGCATGAACATTATATCTGGATCTTGTTTGATGTGAGACGGTTATTCATTTAAATCAGAGAATAATGGTTGTTCTATTTATATGAGTAATATCTTTTATGGTCATGCACCCTTGATGAGTGGTCTATTTTTACTAAATCTTGATAGTAGTGATACACATGTTCATAGTATTGAAGCCAAAAGATGCAGAGTTGATAATGATAGTGCAACTTATTTGTGGCACTGTCGTTTAGGTCATATTGGTGTAAAGCGCATGAAGAAACTCCATTCTAATGGACTTCTGGAATCACTTGATTATGAATCACTTGGTACTTGCGAACCATGCCTCATGGGCAATATGACTAAAACTCCGTTCTCCGAAACAATGGAGCGAGCAACAGAGTTATTGGAAATCATACATACTGATGTATGTGGTCCACTGAACATTGAAGTTCACAGCAGATATCGTTATTTTCTCAGCTTCACAGATGATTTGAGCAGATATGGGAATATCTACTTAATGAAACACAAGTCTAAAACATTTGAAAAGTTCAAAGAATTTCAGAGTGAAGTGGAAAATCATCGTAACAAGAAAATCAAATTTCTGCGATCTGATCGTGGAGGTGAATATTTGAGTTATGAGTTTGGACTTCATTTGAAACAATGCGGAATAGTTTCGCAACTCACGCCACCTGGAACACCACAACGTAATGGTGTGTCCGAACGTCGTAACCGCACTTTATTAGATATGATGCGATCTATGATGTCTCTCACTGATTTACCGCTATCGTTTTGGGGTTATGCTTTAGAGACAGCTGCATTCACGTTAAATAGGGCACCATCTAAATCCGTTCAGATGACACCTTATGAACTGTGGTTTGGCAAGAAACCCAAGTTGTTGTTTCTTAAAGTTTGGGGCTGTGATGCTTATGTGAAAAAGCTTCAACCTGATAAGCTCGAACCCAAATCGGAGAAATGTGTCTTTCATAGGATACCCAAAGGAGACTGTTGGGTACACCTTCTATCACAAATCCAAAGGCAAGATATTCATTGCTAAGAATGGATCCTTTCTGGAGAAGGAGTTTCTTTCGAAAGAAGTGAGTGGGAGGAAAGTAGAACTTGACGAGGTAATTGTACCTTCTCCCTTATTGGAAAGTAGTTCATCACTGAAATCAGTTCAAGTGATTCCTACACCAGTAAGTGAGGAAGCTAATGATGATAATTATGAAACTTCTGATCAAGTTACTACCGAATCTCGTAGGTCAACCAGAGTAAGATCCGCACCAGAGTGGTACGGTAATCCTATTCTGGAAGTCATGTTACTTGACCATGACGAACCTACGAACTATGAGGAAGCGATGATGAGCCCATATTCCGCAAAATGGCTTGAGGCCATGAAATCTGAGATGGGATCCATGTATGAGAACAAAGTATGGACTTTGGTTGACTTGCCCGATGATCGGCGGGCCATAGAGAATAAATGGATCTTCAAGAAGAAGACTGATGCTGATGGTAATATTACTATCTACAAAGCTCGACTTGTTGCAAAAGGTTTTCGACAAGTTCAAGGAGTTGACTACGATGAGACCTTCTCACCTGTAGCAATGCTTAAGTCCGTCCGAATCATGTTAGCAATTGCCGCATTTTATGATTATGAAATTTGGCAAATGGATGTCAAAACTGCATTCCTTAATGGATATCTTAAAGAAGAGTTGTATATGATGCAACCAGAAGGTTTTGTCGATCCAAAAGGTACTAACTAAGTGTGCAAGCTCCAGCGATCCATTTATGGACTGGTGCAAGCCTCCCGGAGTTGGAATATACGCTTTGATAGTGTGATCAAAGCATATGGTTTTATACAGACTTTTGGAGAAGCCTGTATTTACAAGAAAGTGAGTGGGAGCTCCGTAGCATTTCTGATATTATATGTAGATGATATATTGTTGATCCGAAATGATACTGAATTTCTGAATAGCATAAAAGGATACTTGAATAAGAATTTTTCAATGAAAGACCTCGGTGAAGCTGCTTATATATTGGGCATCAAGATCTATAGAGATAGATCAAGACGCTTAATTGGACTTTCACAAAGCACATACCTTGATAAAGTTTTGAAGAAGTTCAAAATTGATCAGGCAAAGAAAGGGTTCTTGCCTGTATTACAAGGTGTGAAGTTGAGTCAGACTCAATGCCCGACCACTGCAGAAGATAGAGAGAAAATGAAAGGTGTTCCCTATGCTTCAGCCATAGGCTCTATCATGTATGCAATGCTGTGTACCAGACCTGATGTGTGCCTTGCTATCAGTTTACCAGGGAGATACCAAAGTAATCCAGGAGTGGATCACTGGACAGCGGTCAACAATATCCTAAAATACCTGGAAAGGACTAAGGATATATTTCTCGTATATGTAGGTGACAAAGAGCTCGTCGTAAACGGTTACGTCGATGCAAGCTTTGACACTGGTCTGGATGACTCTGAGTCACAAATCGGATACGTATTTTTATTAAATGGTGGAGCTGTCAGTTGGTGCAGTTCCAAGCAGAGCGTCGTGGCGGGATCTACGTGTGAAGCGGTATACATAGCTGCTTCAAAAGCAGCAAATGAAGGAGTCTGGATGAAGGAGTTCATATCCGATCTAGGTGTCATACCTAGTGCATCGGGTCCAATGAAAATCTTTTGTGACAATACTGGTACAATTGCCTTGGCAAAGGAATCCAGATTTCACAAGAGAACCAAGCACATCAAGAGATGCTTCAATTCCATCCGCGATCAAGTCAAGGAGGGAGACATAGAGATTTGCAAGATACATACGGATCTGAATGTTGCAGACCCTTTGACTAAGTCTCTCTCACGAGCAAAACATGATCAGCACCAAGACTCCATGGGTGTTAGAATCATTACAATGTAATCTAGATTATTGACTCTAGTGCAAGTGGGAGACTGAAGGAAATATGCCCTAGAGGCAATAATAAAGTTGTTATTTATATTTCCTTATATCATGATAAATGTTTATTATTCATGCTAGAATTGTATTAACCAGAAACTTAGTACATGTGTGAATACATAGACAAACAGAGTGTCACTAGTTTGCCTCTACTTGACTAGCTCGTTGAATCAATGATGGTTATATGTTTACTAACCATAGACATGAGTTGTCATTTGATTAACGGAATCACATCATTAGAGAATGATGTGATTGACTTGACCTATCCGTTAGCTTAGCACGATGATCGTTTAGTTTGTTGCTATTGCTTTCTCCATAACTTACACATGTTCTTATGACTATGAGATCATGAAACTCCCGAATACCGGAGGAACACTTTGTGTGCTACCAAATGTCACAACGTAACTGGGTGATTATAAAGGTGCTCTACAGGTGTCTCCGATGGTGTTTGTTGAGTTGGCATAGATCGAGATTAGGATTTGTCACTCCGATTGTCGGAGAGGTATCTCTGGGCCCTCTCGGTAATGCACATCAATATAAGCCTTGCAATCAATGTAGCTAATGAGTTAGTTACGGGATGTAGCATTACGGAATGAGTAAAGAGACTTGCCGGTAACGAGATTGAACTAGGTATTGAGATACCGACGATCAAATCTCGGGCAAGTAACATACCGATGACAAAGGGAATAATGTATGTTTTTATGCGGTTTGACCGATAAAGATCTTCGTAGAATATGTAGGAACCAATATGAGCATCCAGGTTCCGCTATTGGTTATTGACCGGAGACGTGTCTCGGTCTTGTCTACATAGTTCTCGAACCCGTAGGGTCCGCATGCTTAACGTTCGGTGACGATCCGTATTATGAGTTTATGTGTTTTTTATGTACATAAGGTAGTTCGGAGTCCCGGATATGATCACGGACATGATGAGGAGTCTCGAAATGGTCGAGACATAAAGATCGATATATTGGATGACTATATTTGTACGTCGGAATGGTTCCGGATGAGTTCGGGCATATACCGAAGCACCGGGAGGTTACCGGAACCCCCCGGAAGGTATATGGACCTTATTGGGCCATAGTGGGAGAGAAGAGAGGGAGGCCTAGGAGGGGGCGTGTAACGCCCGGATAATCTTGCTACAGTAATTCCACGCTAATCGTGCCACGTCACCTCGGTTACTGTTGCTAGGCTTTCGTTGGATCAAACCGCGTCGAATTCAAATCTAAATTAATGTCAACAATAAAAGTTTTTGAAAGTTGAAACAAAAATGTTCGGTGGGTGCCGAATATTACAAGGGTAATTATAATAAAGCAAACACACTTTTATAAAATGTCTAGATAATTTAAAATGATTTAAAAATAGAAAAGAAAGTAAATACAAAAGAGAAAATACAAAACAGAAAAGCTAAAACCTAAAGCTAACAAAAAAAAAGAAGTGAAAGAACCCTCTCCCTGGGCCGTGGCCCAACTGGACCAGCCCACTGGCCCAGACCGGCCCCCACTCCCCCATAACCCCACACCCCCGAAACCCTAACCCCACCCCGTCGCCCCCAGTCGCCCCACTTCCCCCCCCCACTCGCTCCACTCCCCCCTGCCCCCTCCCCGATCCAGATCGGATCGGGGGCGTTCGCCGCCGCCGCCCGGATTCCACGCCCGGAGCTCCCCCCGCCGGACTGCTTCCTCCCCCCCCGGCCTGCCTCCTCTACGACGTCGTCGCCGTCTTCCTCCTCAAACCCCCGCTGCCACTTCCCTACAGGCTCCCGGTGAGGCCCCCGGCCTCTTCCTCCCCCTCGTCCCCGTCGACGCGGTCGAGCTCCACCCGCGTGCGCATGCCCGACCGCATGCCCGGCGACCTCTGGCCGCGCCCGCGCCACGTTCCCGACCGGCTAGTGCCCGCCCACGGCCCCGCGCCCTCCTGCTCGCTGCACCCGCCGCCCGACTCCGGCCACTGCACCGCGGCGCCGCTCGGAGGCCGGGCACCTCCACCCGAAGCGCCGCCGCTTGTCGCCCCTGGCCACCGCGTGCACGCGCGCGCGCCACCCTGCTCCTCCCTCTCCCCTATCCCTCGACCGCGACCGCGGAGCCCCGCCGTGGCCGCGCACCGCTGCTGCCGCTGCGCCTCCCCAGCGCCCGCCCGCTGCTTCCCGGCCCCACCGTGGCCTTGCCTCTGCCGCGACCCGCGCCTTCACCGCTCGCGGCCACGGCCGGCGCCTCGCCACGACCGCCCAGCTCTGCCATGGCCTTCGCCTTACCCCTTCCCGTCCGGCCGCGCGCTGCGCCGCTCCCTGCGCCACGCTCCTCGCCGACGTTTGCCACTGACCTTGCCTCGCTTCCCCCTCGCTCGGGAGACGCCCGAGACCCGGCGCCCGCTAGCGCCTGTAAACCGCATCGCCCCTCTGGGCCACTGGCATGGGGGCCCCAGCCCCAGAACGTTTAAAAAAAAGAGAAGAAAAGAATTTTAAAAAAATATAATAATTAATTAATTAATTAATTAAGGAATTAATTAAGTTAATTAATTATAATTAGATTAACCTAATCACTAATTAACCTAATTAACTGTTAGTTAATTAAAACAGAGTATGACGATCGGGACCCACACGTCAGTTGACTGCTGACGTCATGCTGACGTCATGATGACGTCAGCAGACACTATTCTGGATAATGTTGATTAAATTAAATAAATAAATCCTAAAAATGATTTAAATCTTTTAAAATTAATATAAAATAAAGCGTAGCTCGGATGAAAAACTTTGTACATGAAAGTTGCTCAAAACGACGAGACGGATTCGGATACGCAGCCCGTTTATCCGCCACGCATCCCTAGCATGGAGAACACACAACTTTCCCCCTCCGGTTCGTCTGTCCGAAAACGCAAAACACTGGGAATACTTTCCCGGATGTCATCCCCCTTCACCGGTATCACCTACTACCGCGTTAGGGCACCTCTAACGTCGTTACTTGTCATGTCATGCATCTCTATGCATATGCTTGCTTATATATTTATTGTTTCTCCCCCCTCTTCTCTCGATAGACACCGAGGCCGACGTCACTGCTACCCGGTACGACTACGGAGTTGACGATCCCTCTCTCTTGCCAGAGCAACCAGGCAAGCCCCCCCTTTGATCACCAGATATCGCCTACTCTTCTCTATACTGCTTGCATTAGAGTAGTGTAGCATGTTACTGCTTCCCGTTAATCCTATACTGATGCATAGCCTGTCCTTGCTACTACTGTTGTTACCTTTACCTGCAATCCTAATGCTTAGTATAGGATGCTAGTATTTCCATCTGTGGCCCTACATTCTTGTCCGTCTGCCTTGCTATACTATCGGGCCGTGATCACTCGGGAGTTGATCACGGGTATATACTATATACTTTATACATGATACATGTGGTGACTAAAGACGGGTCGGCTTGAGGAGCACCCGCGAGTGGAGTTTTGAGGCGGAGCGGCAGGGCAGGTTCCGACCACCTAGGAGAGAGGTGGGCCTGGCCCTGGTCGGCGTTCGCGGATACTTAACACGCTTAACGAGATCTGGGTATTTGATCTGAGTCTGGCCATTTGGTCTATACGCACTAACCATCTACGCGGGAGTAGTTATGGGTATCCCGACGTCGTGGTATCAGCCGAAGCCTTCGTGACGTCAGCGACTGAGTGGCGCGCGCCGGATTGGACTGGAAGGCCACTAGGCTAGGTCTGCTTTCGGCCGCGTTCGCAACGTGCAGGTGTGCTAAGGGCGATGGGCCCAGACCCCTGTGCGCTTAGGTTTAGACCGGCGTGCTGACCTCTCTGTTGTGCCTAGGTGGGGCTGCGACGTGTTGATCTTCCGAGGCCGGGCATGACCCAGGAAAGTGTGTCCGGCCAAATGGGATCGAGCGTGTTGGGGTATGTGGTGCACCCCTGCAGGGAAGTCAATCTATTCGAATAGCCGTGATCTTCGGTAACAGGACGATTTGGAGTTGTACCTTGACCTTATGACAACTAGAACCAGATACTTAATAAAACACACCCTTCCAAGTGCCAGATACAACCGGTGATCGCTCTCTCACAGGGCGACGAGGGGAGGATCAGCGGGTAGGGTTATGCTATGCGATGTTACTTGGAGGACTTCAGTCTACTCTCTTCTACATGCTGCAAGACGGAGGCTGCCAGAAGCGTAGTCTTCGAAAGGACTAGCTATCCCCCTCTTATTCCGGCTTTCTGCAGTTCAGTCCACATATGATAGCCTCATTCCATTTGATACCAATGCATACATATGTAGTGTAGCTCCTTGCTTGCGAGTACTTTGGATGAGTACTCACGGTTGCTTTCTCCTTCTTTCCCTCTATCCCTTCTACCTGGTTGTCGCAACCAGATGTTGGAGCCCAGGAGCCAGACGCCACCGTCGACGACGACTCCTACTACACCGGAGGTGCCTACTACTACATGATGCCCGCTGACGACGACCAGGAGTAGTTAGGAGGATACCAGGCAGGAGGCCTGCGCCTCTTTCGATCTGTATCCCAGTTTGTGCTAGCCTTCTTAAGGCAAACTTGTTTAACTTATGTCTGTACTCAGATATTGTTGCTTCCGCTGACTCGTCTATGATCGAGCTCTTGTATTCGAGCCCTCGAGGCCCATGGCTTGTAATATGATGCTTGTATGACTTATTTTATTTGTAGAGTTGTGTTGTGATATCTTCCCGTGAGTCCCTGATCTTGATTGTACACGTTTGCGTGTATGATTAGTGTACGATTAAATCGGGGGCGTCACAGGGCGCCCCCCCTCAAGCCCAATCCGAATTGGGTGGGGGCGTCCCCCCCCCTTCCTTCCACTCCTAGTCCAACTAGGGATGGGGGCAATCCTACTCCCGGTGGGAGTAGGACTCCCCATGGGGCGCGCCATAGGAGGGCTGGCCCTCCCCGTCCTCCACTCCTTTATATACGAGGGAGGGGGCACCCCATAGACACACAAGTTAATCATTGATCTCTTAGCCGTGTGCGGTGCCTCCCTCCACCATAATCCACCCCGGTCATATCATAGCGGTACTTAGGCGAAGCCCTGTTTCGGTAGCATCATCATCACCGTCATCACGCTGTCGTGCTGACGAAGCTCTCCCTCGACACTCTGTTGGATCGTGAGTTCGTGGGACGTCATCGAGCCGAACGTGTGCAGATCGCAGAGGTGTCGTAACTTCGGTACTAGGATCGGTCGATCGTGAAGACGTACGACTACATCAACCGTGTTGTCATAACGCTTCCGCTTACGGTCTACGAGGGTACGTGGACAACACTCTTCCCTCTTGTTGCTATGCATCATCATGATCTTGCATGTACGTAGGAAAAAAATTGAAATTACTGCGTTCCCCAACAGCTACCATATACGTGCAAACCCCATATAACATATCTTCACAAAACATTACTGTAGTACCAACAATTAGTAACAAATGCGAACGAGCATAGCTCAAATGGTTAGGTTCCTTATGGTGAAGCAAGTCCACTAGGGTTCAAATACTAGACTTGGCACTCGTGCTCGCATTATCCTGAATTTATTTCAAGCTTTTCGATGATGTTCGTTTAGTGGGAAACGTCCCGTCTCCGGTTAAGCTAACAAATTCAACTTCCTTTTTCGATAAAGAGTGAACTTTATTAGCTCAAAATGAAGCATCAGGAGGATACAAAACTCAATGAGCACACATCCGATCTCCGCGTAACTAGGATGCACACAGCCAACATATACACAAACGAAAACACGTCGGCAACTAGCAAAGTCATACAAGCCAAAGTTATGTGTAGGCGAGAAAAAAAAATAGCCCAAAGCGACAAACTAGAACAAAATACATAAAAGAATATGCCTGAAATGCACAGTGCTAGTACGGTGTCCATACACCTTTATTTGATATATACTCCCCGGTCGTATAGTGATACAGTTGATCGCATTAAGAAGAGAGAATGTGTCTGATCGATGCAGCAATGATGACGATACAACATGTGATGCTTTATGTGATCGATACGATCGATCGGATGTGGCCTGCCTGCAGTGACCTCTCATCTTTTGAGAGGGCCCCCGTTCAAATTGGTTTTCTTTTTCCGGGGAGAGATCTCTGTGCCCTAAAAGAATCGGGAACTGTGTACGGCCTCTTTCTCCCCAGACTCAAAGTATAAGGAATAAAGCGCATGCACTCCGACTCCCCTCTACGCCCATATGATCGATGTGTGTATGTGGGTGTGGAGGAGTATATGCATGGCATGGCGTGGCAAAAATTACCAGTGGCAGCAGTAGGCCAGGCCAGTGGCACATAAAACACGACTCAAAAAAGTGGCGCATAAAACAGCCACATGGTGTTCAGCAAAGCTGGGGCTTTTCGGCATTCCTGCTCCCTTGAAAGCAGGCTGCGTTGCTAGACGCATCAGGGATTGACGAGCTCGTTGATCAGCTCCAGATTAGTACTACTAGTTCTCTGGTTTCAGTGCCGATCGAAATGTGCCTCCCTATAGGCTAGCTATAAGCTAGAGTGCAGAGAATATATATGTATGTATGCTATGTTCATGTGAGATCTAACAATGACCTAATAATAACAGCATGCATGTATTTCTAGTGATGTTTGAGTTGCAAACGCCTTCAAAGTACAAACAATTAGTACGTAGCCAGGGAGAACACCTAGAAGCAGGAGTGTTCAAGTGGTTTGCAATGGTACGTACGCTAGCGCCACTAGGAGCAGAATTAACTGTCAGGGAAAAGCCAAAGCATGTAACAAAGCCAGGTTAACAGCATCATTGACCGGTCATTACTGTGTGCATTTGCATCAAAAGTCGTGCGCGGACAATGTTCTTTATGGGGATACGAAGAGCGAAAAGGGGCCGAGTGATCAGCCGTCCATAACAAAAGGATCAGAAACGCATGACTTCCCGCTCACGCCGCCGGCCCAAGAGAAATCCTATCATTCAATCATCAATCACAATCCCATCTAAGTTTCATCGCTGCAATGCGCTTGTGAATTTCTGTTCACAACCGCATGTACCAGACAAACCTATTTACCAGTTAGTTATATCTTCTCCTAAGCTCCTAGTACCTGAGGAGAGCAAGCTATGAGCTTCTTTCTAGGATTCTGGCATTGCCGTCTAGTAGTGTGGTGTGTGCACAGTATGATGTGTTCAAACTAATCTGAGCTAGTAGTGGTCACAGTCAAAGAAATCTTTGGTCACATATGACCCAAAAGGGAAGCAAAAGGGCCAAGCCCTAATCATCACAAAGCCATTCGCCCCAAAAGGAGCGCTTCAAGGGAGAAAAAGTATATACGCAGTTTGAGAAACGACTCGAGCAGAGATCGAGAAGAGCAGCAAATACTACTACTGTAAAAGAAAACACAAAGACAAAAGCAGAAAAGAAACCCTAATCACTGCATGCCCTTCTTTTGATCTTTTCTTTTCTTTTTCTTTCTCTGTCTACTACGTACTAGTATAGCTACTTAATGGAGGCAGCGGTTAGCTAGGCTGCTGTTTAGATCTTTCATGGCAAAGGGGCAGTTTGGTGTGCCCAGGGATTAAACAAGCACTAAGCACTGTGTTGCCGCAGGCAGCTTTTTAAAGTGGAGCTAGAGTGGATGCTAAAAAAGTGCATAAGTGGCATTATCTGCAGGAAAGCTTCCGCATTTTCATACCTCTGGCGCGCTGCTAATGGGAGCAGAAGCTGCCGCAGAGCCACTATGCTACCTCTACAAGGTAATGGAGAAAGGACACCTGTGCTTCTGCCAGTGCAATTATAAGTAAGATATGTATATAAGATGGTGGATAGATAGCACCTGTCATGCTCCTTTTTCCCTCCCAAGAGGCGTATTACTGAGCTATTAGCTGATTTACTCTGAGACAAGAACACCATATGCATTATTCAGCTTGCTTTAAAGGCTGCTATGCATGAAAAGTTGGTGAAGAGAGTACCTTGAACAAAATATAGAAGATGGTTTTGGAGCTGCATAAATTCAGCGACAGCAACCGCTTCCAGCCCACCACTTTGCGCTTTTGGAGCTCCATTTTTTTTTCATTTTCCTTCTTTTTGCCCCAGGCCCCCCACAAACAAGAGGCAGATGCATATAAGAACGAGCTTGATCGAAAAGTAAAGGCCATCCAGATGGATGTATTCTACACGCAAGAGAACCAAGAAGATTCATGACCATTTAGCTTTATGATAGAAACAGATAAAAGGGGCATGATACTTACAGCAAGTTATTTGGGCTACATGTTAGCACCTTCCCATCAGGCTTGCTGGGCCGGGCTCTGGGGCTGACAGAAAGCAATGAGCATGTCCACCACCATGATGAGTAACTAACATTTCCCACCACTATGTATTCTACACGCAAGAGAAACAACAAGATTCATCACCGTTTAGATTTGCGATGGAAACAGATGGAAGGGGCATGATACTTACGGAGTAAGTCATTTGGGCTGAATGTTACCACCTTCCCATCAGGCTTGCTGGGCCGGGCTCAGGAGCTGACAGAAAGCGATGAGCATGTCCACCACTAAGAGCACAAAAAAAAATCTCAAGAAAAAACCTATTCCCTCTGACCCAAAATAAGTGTCACAATTTTCAACTAGTTTTGAACTGGGGTTAGTTCAAAACTGCAACACTTTTAATGGGTCGGAGGTAGTGGTAGCATTAACATTTCAATTTTACTACTCCAATTAGCTTCACAGCATCAAAATTTGTAACAGACCATGATCAATTCCAAATAAAGCCATTGGCTGACATAAGATAAGATTTTATTTCCAATCTTGTATTGTTCTTTCCAAATTGGAGCAGGGAAGATCCACACACAGACAAACCCTTATTGTAGAAATTACAGAGTCAATTGTACGCGTGATAACTACAACTCGGGTCACAAAAACACATGTAACCGAGAAACGGCCATGACAAAACTCGACAGCGAGTGCAAAGGACGCGTCTAGATGGCAGCGAAGTACTCCTTGCTGCCCTTAGGGTCAGGCTTCATCGACTTTTCCCCAGGTTTCCATCCTGCCGGGCAGACCTCGTCTGGGTTTTCTTGGACGTATTGCAGAGCCTGTCAATGAAGAAAAATGTTTATCAGGTTATACAAACTTGTATCGCCTTTTCTATCAAATATTACAGTTTGCATTAATAGCTACCAGGTACGTGCTTTGTTGTGTTAAACACTAGATCAATACTACTGAACTAAAACCACGTCACTTATTTTTGGGACTGAGGGAGTATTAAATAACAATCAAAAAGCAGAAATTGGCATGCATCCTTACTCTGTCAGGTACTATATCAAAATTAAAGAAATGTCGTGAAAATGCACTTTATTTAAGAGGGTTCTTTTTTCTCTTGTTATTCTACCTGAAGGGTTCTCAAGGTCTCATCCACACTGCGGCCAATACCAAGGTTGTTAATAGTGGAATGCTGAATCACACCCTCCTTGTCAATGATGAATAATCCTCTCAGAGCAATTCCCTGGTAAAAAATAACATTCAAGAACCTTATAAAACTTCACAACAAACAAGGAAAGGCATAATAAAAGCAAAATATCCAGGAGCAATGAGCAGTTCATATGAAACTAGCAGGTGGTCAAAAACAAACGTCAGTAATACCTGATCAGGGATCAATACACCAAAAGACTTTGAGATTGATTTGGTGACATCAGAAACCAGCGGATACTTAAGATCACCAAGTCCACCAGATTTCCTCTCTGTCTGCACCCATGCAAGATGGGAAAACTGCAAGCAGAAAGCATTTCAAGTGTGAAGTTACTAGGTGAAATCGATTAATATATGTCACAGTTACTTATCACTTCATAGAATAATTAAAGAGACTAATGACCATAATGCTATAAAATGAGATGCTTGATGCAAAACCAGATCAAAACGAAAAGGACAGGGTAGCAATACTGTTTGCGCACCAGCCACTAGTTTTCTGGGTATAGGTTACAACGGTGCACTTTATAAGCAGAAGGGATACAAGAAAATAAATGTTTTAGCCCTAAATCATCCTCAGTGGAGTTAGTGTGCATATCTAACACGTGGAATACAAAAAACTAGATCCATTTATCTGATCAATACAGATCATTTATCACTCTCCTATTCGCACAAGGCATAATTTACATCGCATATATTCATCCAAAAGAAAAGCTCCATCATTGTACCACTGCAATGTTAACTCTTATGTTCATCTTCAATGGAGTTAGTGAGCATATTTGGCACACGGAATGCAAAAATCTAGATCCATTTATCTGATTAATACAGATCATTCTTTACTCTCATATTCACACAAGGCATAATTTACATTGCATATGTTCATCCAAAAGATATAACAAAACTCCAGCACTGTACCACTGCAATGTTAACTATTATGTTCATCCTCAATAGACCTACATTCATCCTCAATGGAGTTAGTGAGCATATTTAGCACGTGGAATAAAAAATATAGATCCATTTATCTGATTAATACGGATCATTATTTAGTACCGTATTCGCATAAGGCATAATTTATGTTGCATCCCTGCATCCAAATGATATAACAAAGCTCCAACATTGTGAGACTGCAATGTTAACTCTTATGCTCCAAACGTGCCCAGATTCAATTTCCACATTTAGAAAGAACATGCATTCATTGACACAATCCAAACTTGGTGTTTCAGTTGATAGTGTGGGTCACCGAATAGCTGATTAACTGATTTATTGGCCGATTAACTGGAAAATTCGCCTATTTATCCCTACTCAGCACCCGACCAATATGGTGCCAGTTAGGCGATGTCCTGAACATTGGTATTCATTGACACAAACAGATGAAGGCCTCCTTTGGTTTGTAGGAATTTCATAGGATTTCTAGAGGATAGGATTCTTATAGGATTTTTTCCTTTAGAGCCCTTTGGTTCATAGGAATGGATTCCTATTCCTACATAGGATTGGTTCCTATCCTCCACATTTCATAGGAAAATAAAAATGAGCCTAGACTCAATGGAAAAATTCCTTTGGTGTCAACCAAATGACATCTTGTTTCCTATTCCTACTCATAGGATTTGAGATACATGTCATCTCATTTCCTACAAGATTCCTATTCCTACGATAATCCTATCCTATGAACCAAAAGAGGCCGAATACTTTACAATTAATTTCTAGATAAGGCACTTAATGCATGTCAGAGCTAGACGAATAGTATCAAGAGAGCAGCTATGTGTCCAGATGGATGGGAAGTAACATACCACACTATCAACTGAAACACCAAGAATTTCAGTGTTTATCTTCTCAAACTCCTCATGTCTGTCGCTGAAAGCCGTAATCTCTGCAAAATTTGCATGTATGCAGTTTAGAAATGACAGACAGAAATGAATAGTTTTCCTTCACGGGGCGCAAGATGGTTAACGCACCAGTTGGGCAGACGAAGGTGAAGTCCAGAGGGTAGAAGAAAAGAATCACATACTTCTTCCCAATGTAATCAGATAGCTTGACCTGTATGTAGTTACACCAAAAGGACACCATCAAAAACATCACACCCCCGACCAAACATACAGCTGCAGCGTTAATAAATCGTGCACCAAAATCTGAATTATCAACCGGGTAGAGCACAGTTTTGCTCGTGTAAGCGAATTGGTAAACAAACGCGCACGGACAATGCAGTTGGCTACGGGCTTACGTTGATGAACTCCTGGTCGAACACGGCCTCCGCCGCGAAGTCCGGCGCCTTGTTCCCCACCAGCGGCAGGTCGTACTGCGGACAGAGACGCATACACACGTGAAAATTCCATTCACAGACGTACCATGGCAAAAACAAATACCGAATCAAGGCGCAACAAACCTCGGCTGCGGCGCGGGCGACGAAGCTGCGGGCCCTGGCCGTCCTCGAGCCGGCGGCGGCGAGGCGGGAGGGCCTGGCGGCGGCGCGGGGAAACGATAGGCACTGCGGCGCCCCGGCTGGCTTCGGGGACGCGACGAGCGCGGCGGCCGTGGACACGGTGGAGGCGGAGAAGGCGCACGCCATGGCCGCGGTTGTCAGGCGGGGAGGGGATTAGGTAGCCTCCAGATAGATAGGGTTCCCGAATATGAAGAGGCCGTTTAAGCAGAGGACGTGCCACTCAGACGCCAGTGGCTCTCCTCGCTGCCGCGTGAGCTGGGCCGGGAATTCTGGAAGCTTCTTAGATCCATTCTAGGCCACGGCCCGGCGTGAAAAGCCCGTGTATGTAGTTTTCGCCCCAATAAGAGATCATCTCGAGTTCGATGCCGAATATTCTTGCGGGGTAGCTTAAAAAAAAGAATATTCTTGCGGAACCGGTATATGAAAAGATCGCGGCGAGGGAACAGGGCCGTTACGCGGCGCGGCGCGGCGCATCGCGGCACGTTAGCGTGCCCTGACCGCCAAATCAGACGGTCGGTGTCGTACCCCAAAGGGAATCGAGATCGAGATTTGGGGAAAACGAGGCTAGGGGTTCGTCCAGGAACGAGAATAGGGTATCAAGAGGAATATATTGTATTAGTTGTAAAGTATTTGGAATTCTTGATCATAGCAAATAGCATGGGTTTACAACCGAGGGCGCTGGCTTATATAGCTCAGCTGGCAACAGAACAGTAAACAATAATGCTACAGAATGGTAAGTAACGCTTCAGGGATGGCGAGCCTGTGAGCCATCCGATCTTCTCGCCTTCTTCCATCTGAGACGTCTGTTAACTGAATGAAGCAACACTTGTAACTGAAGATACGCAGTGAGCTGACAGTACCCCCTAAGAGCGAACTTGTCCTCAAGAAGCTTGTCGATTGAACCACCCGGCAGTCGTTTGCTTGAAGAAGGCTGGAAACGTCTTCTTGATGAAATCAGCATCTTCCCATGACGCGTCTTCAGGGGGTAAATTTTCCCATTGGACTAACCACTGGACCACTGGTAAATTATTGCGAGGAATTTGGCGAGTTTCAAGAACCAGACTTGGTTCAGTGCACACGCGACCATCAGGGCCAACCAAAGGAAGATCTGCACAGGGAATTGCCAACGGCCCTAGATGTTTCTTGAGCTGACTAACGTGGAAAACCGGATGAATGGCAGCATCATCTGGTAGCAGCAGTTTGTAGGCCACAGCACCCACTTTAGCGATCACTCGAAATGGACCGTAGAATTTACTCTGTAACTTAATGTGAGACTTGGCGCCGAATGCATTCAGTCTGTACGGCTGCATTTTCAAATACACCATATCTCCAATCTCCAACTGTCTCTCCACCCGTTTGAGGTCAGCATATTTCTTCATGCATGCTTGAGCATTTGCTAAATTAGTTTTGAGTTGTTGCCACATAACAGTCCTGTCTATGAAGAATTCAGCAACTTCAGTGGTGTTACTAGTAAGTGCCCGTGGAAGCTGCAGATCAGGAGGAGGATAACCCCATAGAGTGCTTCGAATGGTGTGTTCTTCAAGGATGAGTGGAAAGATGTAATGTATCAGTACTCGGCCATGGACAAGTGCAGTCCCCATTTCTTTGGTTCCAGAGATGTCATGCACCTTAAGTAGTTTTCGATGCGTTGGTTGACACGCTCGGTTTGTTCATCGGACTGAGGATGGTAAGTGGAACTGTACCTGAGCTCAATTCCCATAGCACGAAATATATCTTGCCATAGCTTGCTCGTGAAGATGCGGTCTCGATCAGAGACAATGGCCAGTGGTGGTCCATGCAACTTCAGGACATTGTCGATGAATGCTCTGGCAACAGTCGGAACCGTGTAAGGGTGGGACAAGGGTATGAAATGAGCACATTTGGAGAGCCTGTACACCACCACAAAGATGACATCGTGTCCATTAGATTTGGGAAGACCTTCTATGAAGTCCATGCTGACATGTGTCCAAACCATATCTGGAATGTGAAGAGGATCTAGAAAACCAGGGTATGGGCAGTTCTGTCCCTTGTTCTTCTGACAAACAGGGCAAAGTAGGATGAAATTATCCAAATCTCTCTTCATGCCAGGCCAATAAAACACTTGTTTTACTCTCTGGTAGGATGCTTTCATGCCCGAATGGCCCCCAACAGCAGAGGAATGCAAGGCATGCATTATTTTCTTTCTCAGCTCATTACATCTTCCTACATAAATTTTCCCATTATGTCTGATGATACCATCGTGCAGAGAGTTCCTGTTGACAGTGTGAGATGAGGATAGGAGGAGTTGTTCCAACAATTTCTGACAGTGAGGATCTTCATTGTAGGAATTCTCAACCTCTGTTTATCCACTGTGGTGTTGCTAAAGAAATAGCCTAAGCAGGAGTGCTTTCTAGAAAGGGCATCAGCCACTATGTTTTCTTTGCCCTTTTTATATTCCATGTGGTAGTTGAACTCAAGTAATTTCAGCATGAGTTTATGTTGGATGCTTGTGGAAAGCTTTTGATCTGTCATGAATTGCAAGCTCTGGTGGTCAGTCCTAATGATCAAATCATTTCCCAAGAAGTAGTGCCTCCATCTTTTCAAAGCTTCCATAATGGTCAATGCTTCCTTCTCATATGTGGAAAGTGCAGCATTCTTAGGACAGAGAACAGAGCTATAATAAGCTATAGGTTGTCCTTGCTGCATCATAACTGCTCCCAGCCCAGTGCTTGAAGCATCTGTCTCCAGAACAAATGGTGAGGAAAATCTGGGAGGGCCAGTACCGGGACAGAGATGAGTGCCTTTTTTAGAGTTTGAAAGGCTTGTGTTTGTTCCTGGGTCCAAAAGAAGCTATCTTTCTTTAGAATATTGTGCAATGGCCTGGCGATACTACCAAAATTCTTCACAAATTTTCTGTAATAACCACACAGACCCAGAAATCCTCTTAATTGAGTGGGAGTTGATGGAGTTGGCCAATCTTCAATTGCTGCCACTTTGGAGGGGTCAGTTGAAACTCCATTACCAGAAATTATATGGCCAAGATATGCAACTTGAGGAACTGCAAAAACACACTTAGACAGGTTGGCATACAGCTGATGTTGCTTCAGCAGCTGCAATACAATTCTAAGATGTTCCTTATGTTCTTCTGGAGTTCTACTGAAGATGAGAATATCATCAAAAAACACCAAGATGAAATTCCTTAGATAAGGTCCAAAAATTTTGTTCATGAGTGCTTGAAAGGTGCCTGGAGCATTTGTGAGACCAAAGGGCATAACTAGAAATTCATAGTGCCCAAAGTAGGTCCGGAAGGCAGTTTTAGGGATATCTTTTTCATTCATCCTGATTTGATGGTACCCAGATTTGAGGTCCAGCTTGGAGAAAATCTTGGCTCCCTGGAGTTCATCCAGCAAATCCTCTATGACAGGAATTGGAAACTTGTTTTTAATCGTGGCTGCATTTAATTTCCTGTAATCAATGCACATTCTCCATGACCCATCTTTCTTCATAACTAAGATTGCTGGAGAAGAGTAGGGACTCTGGCTTTCCCTAATGATTTTGGACTGTAATAACTGATGTATTTGCTTTTCCATCTCATTTTTCTGCCGGTGTGGTACTCTATATGGCCTTGTATTAGGAGGAACTGAGTCAAGCTTTAGTGATATCTCATGATCTAGTTCCCTAACAGGTGGTAATTCTGTTGGCTCTTGAAACACCTCAGGAATAGACTGCAGTACTTCTTGAATTTCTGGAGGGGGAGTGATGTCTTTGCTGGGTAGGAAGGATGTGTCCTCTGCCAGTTGTACGACAAATGCAGGGGCTCCATTAAGTAACAGTCTGTTGAGTTCCAGAGCATCAATTTCTTGAGTTGCAGACAAGGTTTCACAAGCTGGAATTGTCACTGGAGTGGTTTTGTTATGATGGATGATTAATTGTCTGGGATCATAAGAAAAAGCCACAGGGCTGTGCTGGGCCATCCAATCAAAACCAAGGACTATATCATGTCCAGGGAGGTCAAGCACTCTGAATTGCTGCTCGAACTGTGTTTTACCAACAGTAATGATAGTAGTAGGGATGTAAGAGCCAGACCAGAGAGTTCCACCCCCAGCTACAGTGACAGCCCTTGTCTTATCCTTGATGATTGTGCAAGAAGTTTGGAGAGCAAATTGTAAACTCATAAATGTAGAATTGCTACCAGAATCTACCAAAGCAATTGCTTGTTTGCCTCCTACAGTCACAACAATTGAGATAGTATTAACACTATCTGCTTGCATAGCTTGCAGAGAAATCCTCATGCACTGTTCTTCTCCTGCAAGTTGTTCCTCTTGTTCCTGTTCCTCAATTTCTTCTTGTTCAACAGGGGTTTCAGTGGGTATTTCACCTGTAAGAACATTTATGATAGGGGCTTGTTTGCATTTATGCCCATGGAACCAATGATCTCCACATCTCCAACACTTTCCTGGTTCTCTTGCTCTTTGAGTAACAGCAGGTGCTTTAAAATCAGCAGGTTTATCAGGAAGATTGCTAGGCTGTTTAGGGGAAACAATAGTGGTCTTTGAGGAAGAAGTGTATTGTTGATAATGCTTCTTCACAGGTGCTCCTTGCTCCATGTCAATTGCTAACCAGTAGGCATCAGTCAATGTCACTGGTCTGAGAGGTCTTAGTTGAAATTTGATCTGTGACCTTAATCCATTGACATAGCAGCGTACAAACCAGCTCTCTGAAATGTGTGGGTTCTCTTGTTGGACATCTGCCATAAGCTCCTCGAATTGTTCTGTATATTCAGCAACAGTCAAGGTATTTTGCTTGAGGGAATTGAACTTATCTGGAAGATCATAAGAACTAGAAGAAGAAAATCTGTGTTCTATTTCAGTACAAAATTGTGACCATGTTGGTTTTTTTTTGCTAAGAGCCCTGAACGCCTGAGCCATACATCAGCCTTGCCTGTAATGTGCATCTGCGCCAAGTTAACCTTGTATTCAGATGGGGTGCCTGCCATTTGGAAGAATTTTTCACATTGGCGAATCCACCCTCCTGGGTTGTCGCCCTCGAATGCAGGAAAGTCAAGACGCGGCCCCTTAGTGATAGATTTCAGAAATTGAGTCCTCATTTCCTGTTCATATTGCCTGTAAAAATCTTCCCAATGTGTTCTGACTGCTGGTGGCTGAAAGTTGTTGAATACAGCAGTGTGGGCTGTGCGATAAGTGGATGTTGGTGTCACATTTCCTGATTGTGGTTCCTGTGGAGGTAGTTCAGGAAAGCCTGGAGGAGCTGATCTGTTTGGTATTCGAACAAGAGGTAGATTAGGCTGAATCTGAAGTGCACATTGCTTGGTCTTTTCCTGTTCCACAGCCAAACGTTTGCGCAACTCATCAGTAAGTGGCCTAGCATTGTCAGGATCGGCTGCTTCAGCTGAGGATTGTCCAGCAAGCTACTTGTCACCAGGAGGAGCTCACTGGACTGCAGTGGGTTGTACAGGACTAGGAGCACGGTTGGAATTGAAGCTCTTCAGAACATCTGCCATGGTGGCCAACTGAGTGTTGAGAGCGGAGACTGCATCTTGCACCCCTGTCAGTACCTGTGTCATGGCGTCCTGCTTGAGGTGTATGGCATGGACATCCTTGCGCAGATCATCGATTTCACCCCGCATCTCAGCAGTGTCATCTCGGTTCTGCAACACCTCACCCTTGAGAGCGAGCAATTCTGCAATTTCCCCCTCGTCCATGCTTGCCTTCGAGCGCCCCATCACGACCCAGAAGTTCAGAGAGGAATTTTACAACCGGAGGAACCGGAAACCCGATCTAAACTCTGGATCCTGCCACTGCCATGAAGATACGCCACCAATGCAACACCACTTGTTGCGGACCTGGGAATTTACTGCTGGAACGATATGTTCCCGTAACCAGTCCGTCGCCACAAGTTGTCGCCGAACGATCTACCGCCGCCAATCGCCTCCAACTCCGCCGCCCAACGCCAGATCTCACCGTCGCCAGAAATCAGGGAGAGGAGGATGGGAAAAAAATTCACCCGCGCAGTCCTCCGCACCGCCGAGGAGCGGCCTGGCTCATGATACCATTTGTCGTACCCCAAAGGGAATCAAGATCGAGATTTGGGGAAAACGAGGCTAGGGTTCGTCCAGGAACGAGAATAGGGTATCAAGAGGAATATATTGTATTAGTTGTAAAGTATTTGGGATTCTTGATCATAGCAAATGGCATGGGTTTACAACCGAGGGCGCTGGCTTATATAGCTCAGCTGGCAACAGAATAGTAGACAGTAATGCTACAGAACGGTAAGTAACGCTTCAGGGATGGCGAGCCTGTGAGCCATCCGATCTTCTCGCCTTCTTCCATCTGAGACATCTGCTAACTGAATGAAGCAACACTTGTAACTGAAGATACGCAGTGAGCTGACAGTCGGGACGTGGAGAAATAACGTGAGGTCGTGTCACAGGCTCACGCTACGCCATTTTTCCTCGCTGCACAGTCACTGGACTCTTTACGCACGGTATGGCCCTTCCTTCCGGACGCAGTTAAACTGACCTTGAGCTCATGTGAGCTCGCTGGGTGAACAGTAAAATAAATAAATAAGAATAGATTCATTTTTTAGAAAACATTGACAAATGTTTTGCTTCCTAGTAAAATTTCAACATTGGATGACATTCCTGAAAATGTAGCAAAAACAAAAAACAAAATTGATGCTCCAAATGTGGTATTTTCCAAAGCATTTTGGAGCATCAATTTCGGTGTTTTTGCCATGTCTTCCACTAATGCCATTTAGTGATGAAGCATTACAAGCAATGTTTTTTCAATTTTTGCTAAAAAAATCTGAAATATCTGTGAAAAAATTCTTTCAATTTCACTGTTTACCAGAGCTCACATGTTTCAAACTCATGAAGAATGTGTACAAGAATGTTACGTCATGCATGGCTAATACCGGTGGGGAAGCTCTATTTACAAGTGTTCCCTCCATTAGACTTCATGGATAAGCTTGTGACACCAAAAGTTAAAGGCGACATGGGTATCTGATATTTGCACTTCAATCTTGTGATGCTCGGAAAGCATGGCTAGCATCTTTTTACCGGCTAAAGTCCTTGTGTGTGGGGTGTTGAAAGAAAAATATTCCCCCACACTGATTTCCTCCATGCAGCAACCCCAGCTCGATCTTGGGCGACATTGAAGGCCATCGTTGCAGGGCGGGAGGCTCTGAATGTGGTTTTTTGTAACTTTTTTATTTTCTACATAACTTTATAAGTATGTTTTTTGTAATATCCTCCACAACCATCTCTATGTGCACGGACAGACGGATATCGAACACTTCTTCTCTGTAGCTAATGGGGCGAACTGGCACTACCCCGTTGGACAAGGTATCAAATCTTATTGACAACTACATAGGAAACTAAAATGTGGATTTTGTTCGTGGAAACTTCTTTCAGCCGAATGTGGAGGAGATTTTGAACATACCTTTAAACCCTGTCGACAATGCTTAAGGCCGCGGAGTTATAAATCAAGAAAGAGCATCAAGTGCTCTATCTTGTTCGGCAAGAATTGTAGTATGGAGGTCCAAGTGGTTGTTATTGTAATTATAAGCATTACCTTAGAGGGATTTGAGGATAAATATCTTGGGCTCCCGGTGCCACAAGGGAGAATGAAGGCTGGTAAATTTCAATCCACTAAGGAAAAAGCCCTCAAAATATTATCGGACTGGATAGAAAAATATGCCTCATGTGGGGCGAAAGAAACTTTGATTAAATCTATCCTGCAGTCTCTTTCGGTGTATGCAATGGGTATTTTTAAATTTCCAGCATCACTCTGCGAGGAGTTGTCTCATATCATAAGGAATTTCTGGTGCGGTGACGAGGAGAATAGGAGGAAGACTCATTGGCTGGCTTGGGATAAGATGACTAAGCCTAAAGGTGAGGGTGGGATGAGATTCCGGGACCTCGGATTATTTAATCAGGCTCTGCTAGCGAAGCAGGCTTGGAGGTTGGTGGTTAATCCTGAATCTTTGTGCGCTAAAGTGATTAAGGCAAAATATTATCCCCAGGGACATATCCTTGATACGATTTTACCGCAGTCAGCTTCTCTTACTTGGCAAGGTATTCTGCATGAATTGGATATGCTTAAATCCGGAGTCATTTGGAGAGTGTGTGATGGGACTAATAATATCTGGAGAGATAACTGGCTCCCAAGATCTTCTGGACTTAAAATTACTGCCAGAAAGAACATGACAAGAGTCAAATGGGTATCAGACTTGATGCTGAGCGGTCCTAGGAGGTGGGATGAAAATATGGTTAGGCATTTGTTTTATCCATATGATGCGGAGGAGATTTTGTGGTTGCGTATGCATTCAAATGGGGAGGGTGATTTTGTTGATTGGCATTTTGAAAAAAATGGGATGTTCTCGGTTAAAAGTGTGTACAAGCTTGAGCTTACTTTGAAGGATAAAAAAGAGGATGAGGGTCAATGTAGTGAGGCTGTGTTGGGGGAGAGGAAAATCTGGGATGTCATCTGGAAGGCTAATGTCCCTCAGAAGATTCGCATTTTTGCGTGGAGGGTTGCAACTAATAGCTTAGCTGTCCAGGTTAATAGAGTGCTGCATCACTAAACTTCTGTTCCGATGTGCACTATTTGTGGAATGGAGGATGAAAGTACTTTTCATGCACTTCTTAGGTGTCCGAAGGTGGTTGCGTTGCGGATGGCCATGAGGGACATTCGGCAGTTACCTACGGAGAATGTCTTCAGATATATAGGGTATGATTGGTTTATTGTTCTTCTAAGTCAATTGAGGCATGTCATGCGCGACCAAATTATTTTCATTTTCTGGAGAGCATGGCACTTGAGAAATGACTTGATATTTGGTAAAGGAAAGGAATCAGTAGCAGCTTCTGCTAGCTTTGTGGAGAATTATTGGGCGTCTTATGCCGCATGTCACTCAGTGCCTCCGGTAGATTCGAAAAATAAATGAAAATGTCCAATGGATGGATTAAGATGGGCACCTGATAATGTGGGAGCTAAGGCGGATTGGACTCCCCCACCAACTGGTTTTTTAAAGATTAATGTTGACGCAAGCTTTGTAGAGAGCATCAGAGAAGCAAGTGTTGGTGTGGTGGTTAGGAATGCAGCTGGGTAAGTCATTGTCTCCTCTTGGGACTTCATTGGATCGTGTCAAAGTGTGGAGGAAGCAGAGCTAAGGGCATGCATTGCTGGTCTATACATGGTATACCTCTCCACAATCCTATTATTTGAGAGACTGATTGTGCGTTTGTTGTGGCGACTCTTGCAACAGAGAACCTTGATAGGTCAGCGTTGGTCGATTTGAAGAAGGAAGCACTGAGCTTATCTAAGCTGATAAACAACTTTCAAATGGCTAAGATTAGTCGATCCGCCAATGTGGTGGCTCATCTAATAGCAAAATTTAGTTTTGACAATAGATCCGATGGTATTCTTGTTAATGATGTACCGCCCTGTGTGGTGATTTTGTATCGAACGATTGTAAGTTTCGCTCTGGTTAATTAATGTAAGGTGGTATTCAAAAAAAAGAAAGATCATCAAGTGTTGATGGTTAACAAGACCACTATTTTCAAGAAAAAGGGTAAGGGAAAGAAAGAGAACTTCAAAAAGAATGGCAAGCAAGTTGCCACTCCCGGGAAGAAGCCCAAAGCTGGACCCAAGCCTGAAACTGAGTGCTTCTACTTCAAAGGGACTGGTCACTGGAAGCGGAACTGCCCCAAGTATTTGGCGGATAAGAAGGATGGCAAAGTGAACAAAGGTATATTTGATATACATGTTATTGATGTGTACCTTACTAATGCTCGTAGTAGCGCCTGGGCATTTGATACTTGTTCAATTGCTCATATTTGTAACTCGAAATAGGAGCAAAGGATTAAATGAAGATTGGCTAAGGGCGAGGTGACGATGCGCGCCGGGAATGGTTCCAAGGTCGATGTGATCATCGTCGGCTCGCTACCTCTACATCTACCTTCGGGATTAGTTTTAAATCTGAATAATTGTTATTTGGTGCCAGCGCTGAGCATGAACATTATATCTGAATCTTGTTTAATGCGAGACAGTTATTCATTTAAATCAGAGAATAATGGTTCTTCTATTTATATGAGTAATATCTTTTATGGCAAGCACCCTTGATGAATGGTCTATTCTTGTTGAATCTCGATCGTAGTAATACACATATTCATAATATTGATGCCAAAAGATGCAAAGTTGATAATGATATTGCAACATATTTGTGGCACTACCGTTTAGGTCATATTGGTGTAAAGCACATGAAGAAACTCCATGCAGATGGACTTTTGGAATCACTTGATTATAAATCATTTGATACTTGTGAACCATGCCTCATGGGCATGATGACTAAAACTCCATTCTCCGGAACAATGGAGCGAGCCAATGACTTATTGGAAATAATACATACCGATGTATGCGGTTCGATGAGTGTTGAGGCACGCGTCGGATATTGTTATTTTCTAACCTTCATAGATGATTTGAGTAGGTATGGGTATATCTACTTGATGAAACACAAGTCTGAAACATCTGAAAAGTTTAAAGAATTTCATAGTGAAGTGGAGAATCATCGTAACAAGAAAATAAAGTTTCTACGATCTGATCGCGAAGGCGAATATTTGAGTTACGAGTTTGGCCTTCATTTAAAACAATGTGAAATTGTTTCACAACTCACGCCACCTGGAACACCACAGCATAATGGTGTGTCCGAACGTCGTAACCATACTTTATTGGATATGGTGCGTTCTATGATGTCTCTTACCGATTTACCACTGTCGTTTTGGGGTTATGCATTAGAGACAGCCGCATTCACGTTAAATAGGGCACCATCTAAATCCGTTGAGATGACACCATATGAACTATGTTTTGGCAAGAAACCTAAGTTGTCGTTTCTTGAAGTTTGGGGTTGCGACACTTATGTCAAAAGGCTTCAACCTGATAAGATCGAACCCAAATCGGAGAAGTGTGTCTTCATAGGATACCCTAAGGAAACAATTGGGTACACCTTCTACCATAGATCCGTGTTGGGGAACGTAGTAATTTCAAAAAAAATCCTACGCACACGCAAGATCATGGTGATGCATAGCAACGAGAGGGGAGAGTGTGTCCACGTACCCTCATAGACCGAAAGCGGAAGCGTTAGCACAACGCGGTTGATGTAGTCGTATGTCTTCACGATCCGACCAATCAAGTACTAAACGCACGGCACCTCCGAGTTCTGCACACGTTCAACTCGATGACGTCCCTCGAACTCCGATCCAGCCGAGCTTTGAGGGAGAGTTCCGTCAGCACGACGGTGTGGTGACGATGATGATGTTCTACCGACGCAGGGCTTCGCCTAAGCACCGCTATGATATTATCGAGGTGGATTATGGTGGAGGGGGGCACCGCAGACGGCTAAGAGATCCAAGAGATCAATTGGTGTGTCTCCAAGGGGTGCCTCCCTCCCCATATATAAAGGAGTGGAGGAGGAGGAGGGGGCGGCCACCCTAGGCGCGCCCCATGAGGAGTCCTACTCCCACCGGGAGTAGGACTCCCCCTTTCCATGTGGGAGTAGGAGAGGAGAGGGAAGGAGAGAGAGGGGGGGAAAGGAAAGGGGGCGCCACGCCCTCCTTGTCCAATTCGGACTGGGGGGGGGGAAGGGGGCCCGCGGCTGCCCTTGGCCGCCCTTCCTCTTCTCCACTAGGGCCCAATAGGCCCATTAGTCTCCCCGAGGGGTTCCGGTAACCCCCCGGTACTCCGGTATATGCCCGAAACTCCCCGAAACCATTCCGGTGTCTGAACATAGTCATCCAATATATCGATCTTTACGTCTCGACCATTTCGAGACTCCTCTTTATGTCCGTGATCACATCCAGGACTCTGAACTACCTTCGGTACATCAAAACACATAAAATCATAATATAACTGTCATCGAACTTTAAGCATGCGGACCCTACGGGTTCGAGAACTATGTAGACATGACCGAGACACGTCTCCGGTCAATAACCAATAGTGGAACCTGGATGCTCATATTGGCTCCCACATATTCTACGAAGATCTTTATCGGTCAAACCGCATAACAACATACGTTGTTCCCTTTGTCATCGGTATGTTACTTGCCCGAGATTCGATCGTCGGTATCTCAATACCTAGTTCAATCTCGTTACCGGCAAGTCTCTTTACTCATTCCGTAATACATCATCCCGCAACTAACTCATTAGTTGCAATGCTTGCAAGGCTTAAGTGATGTGTATTACCGAGTGGGCCCAAAGATACCTCTCCGACAATCGGAGTGACAAATCCTAATCTTGAAATACGCCAACCCAACAAGTCCCTTCGGAGACACCTGTAGAGCACCTTTATAATCACCTGGTTACGTTGTGACATTTGGTAGCACACAAAGTGTTCCTCCGGTAAACGGGAGTTGCATAATCTCATAGTCATAGGAACATGTATAAGTCATGAAGAAAGCAATAGCAACATACTAAACGATCAAGTGCTAAGCTAACGGAATGGGTCAAGTCAATCACATCATTCTCCTAATGATGTGATCCCGTTAATCAAATGAAAACTCATGTCTATGGTTAGGAAACTTAACCATCTTTGATTAATGAGCTAGTCAAGTAGAGGCATACTAGTGACACTATGTTTGTCTATGCATTCACACATGTATTATGTTTCATGTTAATACAATTCTAGCATGAATAATAAACATTTATCATGATATAAGGAAATATAAATAACAACTTTATTATTGCCTCTAGGGCATATTTCCTCTAGTCTCCCACTTGCACTAGAGTCAATAATCTAGTTCACATCGTCATGTGATTTAACATCAATAGTTCACATCTTTATGTGATTAGTTCACATCTCCATGTGACTAACACCCAAAGGGTTTACTAGAGTTAATAATCTAGTTCACATCGCTATGTGATTTACACCCAAAGAGTGATCATGTTTTGCTTGTGAGAAATTTAGTCAACGGGTCTGCCACATTCAGAGCCGTATGTATTTTGCAAATTTTCTATGTCTACAATGCTTTGCACAGAGCTACTCTAGCTAATTTCTCCTACTTTCAATATGTATCTAGATCGAGACTTAGAGTCATCTAGATCAGTGTCAAAAGCTTGTATCAACGTAACTCTTTACGACGAACTCTTTTATCACCTCCATAACCGAGAAATATTTCCTTAGTCCTCTAAGGATAATTTTGACCGCTATCCAGTGATCTACTCCTAGATCACTATCGTACTCCTTTGCCAAACTCAGGGCAGTGTATACAATAGGTCTGGTACATAGCATGACATACTTTATTGAACCTATGGCTGAGGCATAGGGAATGACTTTTCATTCTCTTTCTATTTTTTGCCGTGGTCGGGTTTTGAGTCTTACTCAATTTCACACCTTGTAATACAGGTAAGAACTCTTTTTTGACTGTTCCATTTTTAACTACTTCAAAATCTTGTCAAGGTATGTACTCATTGAAAAAACTTATCAAGCGTCTTGATCTATCTCTATAGATCTTGATGCTCAATGTGTAAGCAGCTTCATCGAGGTATTTCTTTGAAAAACTTTTTTTAACACTCCTTTATGCTTTCCAGAAAATTCTACATTATTTCCGATCAACAATATGTCATTCACATATACTTATCAGAAATGATGTAGTGCTCCCACTCACTTTATTGTAAATACAGGCTTCACCGTAAGTCTGTATAAAACCATATGCTTTGATCATTTTATCAAAGCATATATTCCAACTCCGAGATGCTTGCACCAGTCCATAGATGGATCGTAGGAGCTTGCTTACTTTGTTATAACTTTTAGGATCGACAAAACCTTCTGGTTGCATCATATACAACTCTTCTTTAAGAAATCCATGAAGGAATACAGTTTTGACATCCATTTGCTAGATTTCATAAAATGCGGCAACTGCTAACATGATTCGGACATACTTTTAAGCATCGATACGAGTGAGAAAATCTTATCGTAGTTAACACCTTGAACTTGTCGAAAACATTTTGCGACAATTCGAGCTTTGTAGATAGTAACACTACTATCAGCGTCCGTCTTCCTCTTGAAGATCCATTTATTTTTAATGACTCATCGATCATCGGGCAAGTCAATCAAACTCCATACTTTGTTCTCATACATGGATCCCATCTCAGATTTCATGGCCTCAAGCCATTTCGCGGAATCTGGGCTCATCATCGCTTCCTCATAGTTCGTAGGTTCGTCATGGTCAAGTAACATGACATCCAGAACAGCATTACCGTACCACTCTGGTGCGGATCTCACTCTGGTTGACCTACGAGGTTCGGTAGTAACTTGATCTGAAGTTTCATGATCATCATCATTAGCTTCACTAATTGGTGTAGGTGTCACATGAACCGGTTTCTGTGATGAACTACTCTCCAATAATGGAGCAGGTATAGTTACCTCATCAAGTTCTACTTTCCTCCCATTCACTTCTTTCGAGAGAAACTCCTTCTCTAGAAAGGATCCATTCTTAGCAACAAATGTCTTGCCTTCGGATCTATAATAGAAGGTGTACCCAACTGTCTCCTTTGGGCATCCTATGGAGACACATTTCTCTGATCTGGGTTTGAGCTTATCAGGATTGAAATTTTTTCACATAAGCATCGCAACCCCAAACTTTAAGAAACGACAACTTTGGTTTCTTTCCAAACCACAGTTCATACGGCATCGTCTCAACGGATTTAGATGGTGCCCTTTTTATTGTGAATGCAGTTGTCTCTAATGCATAACCCCAAAACGATAGTGGTAAATCGGTAAGAGACACCATAGATTGCATTATATCAAATAAAGTACGGTTATGACGTTCGGACACACCATTACGCTGTGGTGTTCCAGGTGGCATGATTTTGTGAAACTATTCCACATTGTTTTAATTGAAGACCAAACTCATAACTCAAATATTCGCCTCTACGATCAGATCGTAGAAACTTTATTTTCTTGTTACGATGATTTTCCACTTCACTCTGAAATTCTTTGAACTTTTCAAATGTTTCAGATTTATGTTTCTTCAAGTAGATATACCCATATCTGCTCAAATCATCTGTGAAGGTTAGAAAATAATGATACCGGCCGCGAGCCTCAACACTCATCGGATTGCATACATCAGTATGTATTATTTCCAATAAGTCAGTTGCTCGCTCCATTGTTCCGGAGAACGTAGTCTTAGTCATCTTGCCCATGAGGCATGGTTCGCAAGCATCAACTGATTCATAATCAAGTGATTCCAAAAGCCCATCAGTATGGATTTTCTTCATGCGCTTTACACCAATATGACCTGAAACGACAGTGCCACAAATAAGTTGCACTATCATTGTTAACTTTGCATCTTTTGGCTTCAATATTATGAATATGTGTATCACTACGATCGAGATCCAACAAACCATTTTCATTGGGTGTATGACCATAGAAGGTTTTATTCATGTAAACAGAACAACAATTATTCTTTAATTTAAATGAATAACTGTTTTGCAATAAACATGATCAAATCATATTGATGCTCAACGCAAACACCAAATAACACTTATTTAGGTTCAACACTAATCCTGAAAGTATAGGGAGTGTGCGATGATGATCATATCAATCTTGGAACTACTTCCAACACACATCGTCACCTCGCCCTTTAACTAGATTCTGTTCATTCTGCAACTCCCGTTTCGAGTTACTACTCTTTAGCAACTGAGTATCAAATACTTGAGGGGTTGCTATAAACACTAGTAAAGTACACATCAATAACATGTATATCAAATATAACTTTGTTCAATTTGCCATCCTTCTTATCCGCCAAATACTTGGGGCAGTTCCGCTTCCAGTGACCAGTCCCTTTGCAGTAGAAGCACTTAGTCTCAGGCTTAGGTCCAGACTTGGGCTTCTTCACTTGAGTAGCAACTTGCTTGTCGTTCTTCTTGAAGTTCCCCTTCTTCCCTTTGCCCTTTTCCTTGAAACTAGTGTTCTTGTCAACCATCAACACTTGATGCTCTTTCTTGATTTCTACCTTCATCGATTTCATCATCATGAAAAACTCGGGAATCGTTTTCGTCATCCCTTGCATACTATGGTTCATCACGAAGTTCTACTAACTTGGTGATGGTGACTAGAGAATTCTGTCAATCACTATTTTATCTGGAAGATTAACTCCCACTTGATTAAAGCGATTGTAGTACCCAGACAATCTGAGCACATGCTCACTGCTTGAGCTATTCTCCTCCATCTTTTAGCTATAGAACTTGTTGGAGACTTCATATCTCTCAACTCGGGCATTTGCTTGAAATATTAACTTCAACTTCTGGAACATCTCATATGGTCCATGACGTTCAAAACGTCTTTGAAGTCCCGATTCTAAGCCGTTAAGCATGGCACACTAAACTATCAAGTAGTCATCATATTGAGCTAGCCAAACGTTCATAACATCTGCATCTGCTCCTGCAATAGGTTTGTTACCTAGTGGTGCATCAAGGACATGATTCTTCTGTGCATCAATGAGGATAAATCTCAGATCACGGACCCGGTCCGCATCATTGCTACTATCATCTTTCAACTTAGTTTTCTCTAGGAACATATATAAAACATAGGGAAGCAACAACGCGAGCTATTGATCTACAACATTATTTGCAAAATACTATCAGGACTAAGTTCATGATAAATTAAAGTTCAATTAATCATATTACTTAAGAACTCCCACTTAGATAGATATCCCTCTAATCATCTAAGTGATCACGTGATCCATATCAACTAAACCATAACCGATCATCACGTGAAATGGAGTAGTTTTCAATGGTGAACATCATTATGTTGATCATATCTACTATATGATTCACGCTCGACCTTTCGGTCTCAGTGTTCCGAGGCCATATCTGCATATGCTAGGCTCGTCAAGTTTAACCCGAGTATTCTGCGTGTGCAAAACTAGCTTGCACCCATTGTAGATGGACGTAGAGCTTATCACACCCGATCATCACGTGGTGTCTCGACACGACGAACTTTGGCAACAATGCATACTCAGGGAGAACACTTTTACCTTGAAATTTAGTGAGAGATCATCTTATAAAGCTACCGTCGAACTAAGCAAAACAAGATGAATAAAAGATAAACATCACATGCAATCCAAAGTACTGTCATGATCTTCTTTGTTACCGGCATGACACCATGATCTCCATCATCTTGATCTCTATGAATGTGTCATCACATGGTCGTCTCGCCAACTATTGCTCTTGCAACTATTGCTATCGCATAGATATAAAGTAAAGCAATTATTTGGGGCTTGCATCTTATGCAACAAAGAGACAACCATAAGGCTTCTGCCAGTTGCCGATAACTTCAACAAAACATGATCATCTCATACAACAACTTATATCTCATCACGTCTTGACCATATCACATCACAACATGCCCTGCAAAAACAAGTTAGACATCCTCTACTTTGTTGTTGCAAGTTTTACGTGGCTGCTATGGGCCGAGCAAGAACCGTTCTTACCTATGCATCAAAACCACAACGATAGTTCGTCAAGTTAGTGTTGTTTTAACCTTCTCAAGGACCGCGCGTAGCCACACTCGGTTCAACTAAAGTTGGAGAAACTGACACCCGCCAGCCACCTGTGTGCAAAGCATGTCGGTAGAACCAGTCTCGCGTAAGCGTACGCGTAATGTTGGTCCGGGCTGCTTCATCCAACAATACCGCCAAACCAAAATATGACATGCTGGTAAGCAGTATGACTTGTATCACCCACAACTCACTTGTGTTCTACTCGTGCATATAACATCTACGCATAAAACCTGGCTCGGATGCCACTGTTGGGGAACGTAGTAATTTCAAAAAAATTCCGACGCACACGCAAGATCATGGTGATGCATAGCACCGAGAGGGGAGAGTGTGTCCACGTACCCTCGTAGACCGAAAGCGGAAGCGTTAGCATAACGCGGTTGATGTAGTCGTATGTCTTCACGATCCGACCGATCAAGTACCGAACGCATGGCACCTCCGAGTTCTGCACACGTTCAACTCGTTGACGTCCCTCGAACTTCGATCCAGCCGAGCTTTGAGGGAGAGTTCCGTCAGCAGGACGGCATGGTGATGATGATGATGTTCTACCGATGCAGGGCTTCGCCTAAGCACCGCTACGATATTATCAAGGTGGATTATGGTGGAGGGGGGCACCGCACACGGCTAAGAGATCCAAGAGATCAATTGTTGTGTCTCCAAGGGGTGCCTCCCTCCCCGTATATAAAGGAGTGGAGGAGGAGGAGGGGGCCGGCCACCCTAGGCGCACCCCATGAGGAGTCCTACTCCCACCGGGAGTAGGACTCCCGCTTTCCATGTGGGAGTAGGAGAGGAGAGGGAAGGAGAGAGGGGGGGAAAGGAAAGGGGGGCGCCGCCCCCCTCCTTGTCCAATTCGGACTGGGGGGAAGGGGGCGCGCGGCTGCCCTTGGCCGCCCCTCCTCTTCTCCACTAGGGCCCAATAGGCCCATTAGTCTCCCCGGGGGGTTCCGGTAACCCCCCGGTACTCCGGTATATGCCCGAAACTCCCCGAAACGATTCTGGTGTCCGAACATAGTCATCCAATATATCGATCTTTATGTCTCGACCATTTCGAGACTCCTCGTTATGTCTGTGATCACATCCGGCACTCCAAACTACCTTTGGTACATGAAAACACATAAACTCATAATATAACCATCATCGAACTTTAAGCGTGCGGACCATATAGGTTCGAGAACTTTGTAGACATGACCGAGACACGTCTCCGGTCAATAACCAATAGCGGAACCTGGATGCTCATATTGGCTCCCACATATTCTACGAAGATCTTTATCGGTCAAACCGCATAACAACATACGTTGTTCCCTTTGTCATCGGTATGTTACTTGCCCGAGATTCGATCGTCGGTATCTCAATACCTAGTTCAATCTTGTTATCGACAAGTCTCTTTACTCATTCTGTAATACATCATCCCACAACTAACTCATTAGTTGCAATGCTTGCAATGCTTAAGTGATGTGTATTACCGAGTGGGCCCAGAGATACCTCTCTGACAATCGGAGTGACAAATCCTAATCTCGAAATACGCCAACCCAACAAGTACCTTCGGAGACACTTGTAGAGCACCTTTATAATCACCCAGTTACGTTGTGATGTTTGGTAGCACAAAAAGTGTTCCTCCGGTAAATGGGAGTTGCATAATCTCATAGTCATGGGAACATGTATAAGTCATGAAGAAGGCAATAGCAACATACTAAATGATCAAGTGCTAAGATAACGGAATGGGTCAAGTCAATCACATCATTCTCCTAATGATGTGATCCCGTTAATCAAATGACAACTCATGTCTATGGTTAGGAAACTTAACCATCTTTGATTAACGAGCTAGTCAAGTAGAGGCATACTAGTGACACTATGTTTGTCTATGTATTCACACATGTATTATGTTTCCGGTTAATACAATTCTATTAATAATAAACATTTATCATGATATAAGGAAATATAAATAACAACTTTATTATTGCCTCTAGGGCATATTTCCTTCAATCCGAAGGCAATGTTTTTGTTGCCAAGAATGGAACATTTCTACAAAAGGAGTTGAAGGAAATATGCCCTAGAGGCAATAATAAAGTTGTTGTTTTATATTTCCTTATTCTTGGTAAAGGTTTATTATTCATTCTAGAATTGTATTGATCGGAAACTTAAATACATGTGTGAATACATAAACAAATACCGTGTCCCTAGTAAGCCTCTACTAGACTAGCTCGTTGATCAAAGATGGTTAAGGTTTCCTAACCATGGACATGTGTTGTCATTTGATAACGGGATCACATGATTAGGAGAATGATGTGATGGACAAGACCCATCTGTTAGCTTAGTATAATGATCATTCAGTTTATTGCTATTGCTTTCTTCATGTCAAATACATATTCCTCTGACTATGAGATTATGCAACTCCTGGATACCGGAGGAATACCTTGTGTGCTATTGATACGTCCATTTTGCATCATGTTTCCTTACTGTTATTTATGACGTTTTTATCCATAATAATGCTTTTTGGAGTGATTCTAATGCCTTTTCTCTCATAATTTGCAAGGTACACACCAAGAGGGAGAATTCCGGCAGCTGGAAATCTGGACCTGGAAAAGCTACGTCAGGCTACCTATTCTGCACAACTCCAAACAAGCTGAAACTTCACAGAGATTTTTTAGGGAATATTGAAGAATTATTGGAGCCAATAAGTACCAGAGGGGGGCACCAGGTGGGCACAACCCACCTGGGCGCGCCAGGGAGCCCAGGCGCGCCCTGGTGGGTTGTGTTCAATCTTGCTACCGGAACTTATGATGAAAATACTTCTATGCTTGATACTACAGTGCCACTTGGTGAATTTCTTGATGAACAACTTGCTAGGGTTAGAGAGAATGAAATTATTGGAACTAACAATATTGAAGATAGTGATGATGAAGACTCTCCCCCTAATGAATATGAATTGCATGTTGTGCTTGAGGGCTATGTTCTAGACGAAGAATCTGCTAGAGCTATTCTTGCTTGTAATGACAGAAGTGATCTTAAGAAGTTATTAGACAAATGGAAGCAGCGATCTCTTAATGCTAGAATGAAACCTGACCCTGCTTTTGCTACTTCACCTATATGTTACTGATAAGGATTATGAATTCTCTGTTGATCCTGATATAATTACTTTGGTTGAATCTGATCCTTTTCATGGCTATGAATCTGAAACTGTTGTGGCACATCTTACTAAATTAAATGATATAACTGCCCTGTTCACTAATGATGAGAAATCTCGCTACCTTTATATCCTTAAAATATTTCCGTTCTCATTAAAGGGTGATGCTAAGATATGGTTTAATTCTCTGGATCCTGGTTGTGTGCGTAGTCCTCAGGATATGATTTATTACTTCTCTGCTAAATATTTCCCTGCTCATAAGAAACAAGCTGCCTTGAGGGATATATATAATTTTGTGCAAATTGAAGAAGAGAGTCTCCCACAAGCTTGGGGGAGGCTTCTCAAGTTACTTAATGATTTGCCTGATCATCCTCTCAAGAAAAATGAAATACTTGATATCTTTTATAATGGACTAGCCGATGCTTCCAGAGATTACCTGGATAGTTGTGTTGGTTCTGTTTTCAGGGAAAGAACACCGGATGAAGTTGAAATTCTATTGAATAATATGTTGACAAATGAAAATAATTGGACACTTCCTGAGCCAATTCCTGAGCCTATTCCTAAACCAACTCCAAAGAAAAGAGGTGTTCTATTTCTCAGTCCTGAAGATATGCAAGAGGCAAAGAAATCTATGAAAGAAAAAGGTATTAAAGCTGAGGATGTTAAGAATTTACCTCCTATTGAAGAAATACATGGTCTTAATTTACCGCCTGTTGAAGAAACATATGATCTTAATCCATTACCTATTGAAGAAATTCATGGTCTTGATAACCCGACATAGGTAGTAAAGGTAAATTCTCTCTATAGATATGATAAAGCTGAAATCCCATTTACTAAGTTTGCTAGCCCATGCTTAGATGAGTTTGATAAATTTATGGTTAAGCAAGAAGACTTGAATGCTTATTTTGGTAGACAATTGAAATACAATTCAAATATGCTTGAACACTTGGGTGATTATATGGCTAATGTCAAAGGTGAACTTAAACTTATTAGTAAACATGCTTCTATGGTTACCACTCAAGTAGAACAAGTACTTAAAGCTCAAAATGATTTGCTCAATGAACTGAATAGTAAGAATAATGATAATGCTGTTAGAGTCATGACTAGAGGTGGTAAAATGACTCAGGAACCTTTGTATCCTGAAGGCCACCCTAAGAGAATTGAGCAAGATTCTTAGAGAAATAATATGGATGCACCTAGTCCTTCTAAAAGGAAGAAAAAGAAAAATGATAGGACTTTGCATGCTTATAGTGAACCTATTACTGAAACACCTGAGAATCCAAATGATATTTCTATTTCTGATGCTGAAACACAATCTGGTAATGAACCTGAAACTAGTGATAATGTTAATGATAATGTTCATAATGATGCTCAACCTAGCAATGATAATGATGTAGAAATTGAACCTACTGTTGATCTTGATAACCCACAATCAAAGAATCAATGTTATGATAAGAGAGACTTTGTTGCTACGAAACATGGTAAAGAAAGAGAACCATGGGTTCAGAAACCCATGCCTTTTCCTCCCAAACCATCCAAGAAAAAGGATGATGAGGATTTTGAGCGCTTTGCTGAAATGATTAGACCTATCTTTTTGCGTATGCGATTAACTGATATGCTTAAAATGAATCCTTATGCCAAGTATATGAAAGATATTGTTACAAATAAAAGAAAGATACCGGAAGCTGAAATTTCCACCTTGCTTGCTAATTATACTTTTAAGGGTGGAATACCAAAGAAACTTGGAGATCCAGGAGTACCTACACCATGCTCCATTAAAAGAAACTATGTTAAAACTGCTTTATGTGATCTTGGAGCCGGTGTTAGTGTTATGCCTCTCTCTTTATATCGTAGACTTGATTTGAATAAGTTGACACCTACTGAAATATCTTTGCAAATGGCTGATAAATCAACTGTTATACCTGTCAGTATTTGTGAGGATGTGCCTGTTGTGGTTGCAAACGTTACTATTTTAACAGACTTTGTTATTCTTGATATTCCCGAGGACGATAGTATGTCTATTATTCTTGGAAGACCCTTTTTGAATACTGAAGGGGCTGTTATTGATTGCACCAAAGGCAATGTCACTTTTCATGTTAATGGTAATGAGCACACGGTACACTTTCCGAGGAAACAACCTCAAGTCCACAGTATCAATTCTATTGGAAAAAATCCATCGATTATTTTTGGAGGTTTTGAATTTCCTCTTCCCACTGTCAAGAAGAAATATGATGTTCTTATTGTTGGGGATGTGCATATTCCTATTGAGGTAACCTAGTGTTATTCGAAAATTCTCCGGTTCCATGTTACTCGGAACGAGTTTGTTAACAAGACTTGATCAACCTTGTTAATGGATTCCTTTTGATGAGCATGAGATGGATGAAACTAGAAAGCACAACTCTCTGTACCCTCCTTTTACTTTCTACTATTTATTTAAATAAAATAAAAATAGTATTTTCAGTCTGTTATCTGATTTATCCGTGCAATGTAAAAATACCCCGAAAATAAAAGTTCTCCAAATGCCCTGAAATTCAAATATGATTTTTTTTGGAATATTTGAGAATATTTGGCACCGAGAACACAGCAGGGGGCATCCACCTGACCACGAGGGTGGAGGGCGCGCCCTACCCCCTATGCGCGCCCCCTGCCTCATGGGCCCACGGTGGCCCTCCTCCACTTATTCCTGCACCCACACACTTCTTCTTCCTCCCACAAGCACGATTATCCAGTTCTTACCCGAGCCCAAGCTCATTTAGCTGCCATTGTTCCTTGGTATGTGACTCCTCCATTGGTCCAATTAGTTTTTATTCTAGTGCTTTATTCATTGCAAATTTATGCTGCCTAGGTGACCATGTTCTTGAGCTTGCATGTCAAATTTATATGGTTCCAAGTAGTTCTAATGCATGATATAGGCTCTAGGCACTTGTAGGAGTACTTGCTATCAATTTTGTTGAGTTTGGTTTACTTTTATTTTGAAGTTACTAAAAAAATTCAGAAATTTTTCAGAGGAAGAAATATGCTTAGGAAAATGTACCAAGGTGGTTCTTCAAGGAAGCAAGGACCCAGGCTTGCAATGCGTGATGCTGATGAAGAGACACCAAGAGACGCTCCAGTGCGTCCTTGTGAATGGCCTTCGGAAAACTTTATGGATCGAGCGGGAATTAAGGAATAATTTAACGCATATTTGCGTAACGCTGATCTTGTGAGCTTCGAGGAAGAAAAGTGCCGCCAGTACCACTATGTCACTAGTTCCTTTGTGAGGAGGTTTGAATTTTCATCTTCACGTAATTCTCCAACTATCCTGTTTGATCTTTATGAAAAATCTTATACGATGGACTTAGAGGATTTTACTACTGCTTGCAAACTTCCACATTGGGGTAGTGTCAGGGAACCTCGCAAATCTGAATTTAGAGATTTTCTTGCTAGTATAACTGTGGGGAAATCTAGAGATATAACACAAGCTACCATAGGGAGCATTCACTTTCCTGCTATACATTATTTTGCTCTCTTCATAGGTAGATGCATTAATGGTAAAGATGAAGCATGTCATATGTGTGTTCCTGACCTCAGTATTCTTAGGAGTGCTGTGTTAGGAGACAAATCTTATAATTTGGGAGCCATTGTTGCATGTAGGTTGCATCTTAATAGATTTAATGGAGATTTCTTTGGTGGAATTTATGCAACTCACTTAGCTGATTTTCTTGGTGTAACCATACGTAATGATGATACTGAATTGCCTCCTGCTTACCTAGACTTTAATGCTATGGTTCACCACCAGTTTGTTGAGAGGAATGAATCACCTCTCCAGTATCGCTTAATCTTTGACAGACGCCGTGCTGTCTGTATTACTCTCCCTGCTCCTGCCTTATTTGATTACCAGGCAAAAGGAAGATATGTTATTACCAGAGAGGAGGCAGATGAGTACGAGAGGAGGGCGGAGGCCGCTCGTCGCCACGCTGCAGCTCAGGAGGCGATAGCCGCTGCATCGTAGTACGATCCCAACTATTACTATGGATATCCGCCAGGCCAGCCGTGGCCATAGACCAACTTAGGCTAAAAGCCTAAGCTTGGGGGAGTACGTATTTCTCACTGAGATTACATTCATGTTCACACACTCATTGCTAGGTGTCGGTGCTCATACTTTTCCATTGTATCATCCATGCTAGTTTATTTCCTTTTTATGCTTTCTTCTTGTGTGTTTAATAAACCTTAAGAAAAACCAAAAAAATTAGTTGTAGCCTTTAATTAGTTTACTTTCCATGCTTGTAGTAGTAATTAAAAAGAAAACCCAAAAAGATTTCCTATTCTTCTTTTGCTTGTTGGGAGCTTTCCCGTGTAAATAGTTTTATTTCTTTTCTTTTCTTTGGGGGTCGATAGGAGAAGACCATAATTAAATTGTTGAAGTGGCTCTTATATGCATTAGTGTTGATCTGACAAAAGAGCCCATACTGCCTTGTCTTCTCCTGTTTATTGAATGCTTGCAGATTCCAGCTTAGTCCAATGCACGCGCACTATTATTATTATCCACATCGTTCGGTCGTGCAAGTGAAAGGCAATTATGACGATATATGATGGACTGACTGAGATGAGAAAAGCTGGTATGAACTCGACCTCTCTTGTTTTTGTAAATATGATTAGTTCATCGTTCCTGATTCAGCCTATTATGAATAAACATGTTTGCAATGACAACTAGAGATCATAGTTTCTTGTGCCATGCTTGATTAGCTAGGAGCTTATAATGGTTTACCTTGCGTGCCAACATGCTATTAAAATGGTTGTGATGTGGTATGATAGGGTGGTATCCTCCTCTGAATGATTTAAGTGACTTGACTTGGCACATGTTCATGCATGTATTTGAAACAAAATCAACAAAGCCTTCACGATATTTATGTTCATGGTGGATTATATCCTACTCATGCTTGCATTCGGTGTTGATTAATTTTAATGCATGTTCATGATTGTTGTCGCTCTCTAGCTAGTCGCTTCCCAGTCTTTTGCTAGCCTTCACCTGTACTAAGCGGAAATACTGCTTGTGCATCCAATCCCATAAACCCCAAAATTATTCCATATGAGTCCACCATACCTACCTATATACGGTATCTACCTGCCGTTCCAAGTAAATTTGTATGTGCCAAACTCTAAACCTTCAAATAAATATCCTGTTTTGTATGCTCGAATAGCTCATGTATCAACTAGGGCTGTCTGTATCTTCCATGTTAGGGGGGTTATTCTCAAGAGGAGTGGACTCCGCTCCTCACTCACGAGAAAATGGCTGGTCACCGGGATGCCCAGTCCCATGCTTTATGCAAATCAAATCAAAATAATTGCAAACAAAACTCCCCATGGGACTCTTGTTAGTTGGAGGCACTCGTTGTTTCAAGCAAGCTATGCATTGATGCTTGTTGGTGGAGGGGGAGTATAAACTTTACCATTCTGTTTGGGAACCGCCTATAATGTGTGTAGCATGGAAGATATCGCCAATCTTGGTTGTTATGTTGACAATGAAAGTATACCGCTCAAAATATTATTCATCTCTATTTCAAAACCGAGCTTTGACACCTCTACAAATCCCTGCTTCCCTCTGCGAAGGGCCTATCTATTTACTCTTATGCTGAGTCATCGCCCTCTTATTAAATATCACCAGTTGGAGAGCACCGCTGTCATTTGCATTCATTACTATTAGTTTACATTGAGTATGACTTGACTGGGTCTCTTTTATCATGAATTACAATGTCTAGTCAGTCCTTGATCTTTAAAGGTACTCTACATTTATGTTTTGCGGTCTCAGAAAGGGCTAGCGAGATACCATCTTGTTATATCATATTATGATTGTTTTGAGAAAGTGTTGTCATCTAAGATTTATTATTATTGCTCGCTAGTTGATTATGCCATTGATATGAGTAAACATGAGACCTAACCGTTATTGTGAATATGGTTAGTTCATAATCTTTGCTGAAAACTTGAATGTTGGCTTTATATATTTACAACAACAAGAGCAAGCAGAGTTTGTAGAAGTTTTTCTTTATCACTTTTAGTTTGTCAACTGAATTGCTCGAGGACAAGCAAAGGTTTAAGCTTGGGGGAGTTGATACGTCTCCGTCGTATCTACTTTTCCAAACACTTTTGCCCTTGTATTGGACTCTAACTTGCATGATTTGAATGGAACTAACCCGGACTAACGCTGTTTTCAGCAGAATTACCATGGTGTTATTTATGTGCAGAAACAAAAGTTCTCAGAATGACCTGAAACTTCATGGAACGTCTATTTGGAAATAATAATAAATCCTTGCAAAAGATGAAGACCAGGGGGCCCACACCTTAGCCACGAGGGTGGGGGCGCGCCCCCTACCTCGTGGGCCGCCTGGAGCTCCTCCGACCTCAACTCCAACTCTATATATTTGCTTTTGGGGAGAAAAAAAATCAGAGAGAAGGATTCATCACGTTTTACGATACGGAGCCGCCGCCAAGCCCTAAAACCTCTTGGGAGGGCTGATCTGGAGTCCGTTCGGGGCTCCGGAGAGGGGAATTTGTCGCCATCGTCATCATCAACCATCCTCCATCACCAATTTCATGATGCTCACCGCCGTGCGTGAGTAATTCCATCGTAGGCTTGCTGGACGGTGATGGGCTGGATGAGATTTATCATGTAATCGAGTTAGTTTTGTTAGGGTTTGATCCCTAGTATCCACTATGTTCTGAGATTGATGTTGCTACGACTTTGCTATGCTTAATGCTTGTCATTAGGGCCCGAGTGCCATGATTTCAGATCTGAACCTATTATGTTTTCATCAATATATGAGAGTTCTTGATCCTATCTTGCAAGTCTATAGTCACCTATTATGTGTTATGATCCCTTAACCCCGAAGTGACAATAATCGGGATACTTACCGGTGATGACCGTAGTATGAGGAGTTCATGTATTCACTGTGTTAATGCTTTGGTCCAATACTCTATTAAAAGGAGGCCTTAATATCCCTTAGTTTCCATTAGGACCCCGCTGCCACGGGAGGGTAGGACAAAAGATGTCGTGCAAGTTCTTTTCCATAAGCATGTATGACTATATTCGGAATACATGCCTACATTACATTGATGAATTGGAGCTAGTTCTGTGTCACCCTAGTTTATGACTGTTACATGATGAACCGCATCCGGCATAATTCTCTATCACCGATCCATTGCCTACGAGCTTTCCATATATTGTTCTTCGCTTATTTACTTTTCTGTTGCTATTGCTATCATCACTACAAAATACCAAAAACATTACTTTTGCTATCATTACCTTTTGCTACCGTTACCACTACTATCATATTACTTTGCTACTAAACACTTTGCTACAGATATTAAGTTTCCAGGTGTGCTTGAATTGACAACTCTGCTGCTAATACTTGAGAATATTCTTTGGCTCCCCTTGTGTCGAATCAATAAATTTGGGTTGAATACTCTACCCTCGAAAACTGTTGCGATCCCCTATACTTGTGGGTTATCATGCTCACCCAGGCCCACCTCTGGTGCCCATCTTCTGGTATATAGGTCGTTCTGACCTAGAAAAAATAGGGAGAGGACTTTTGGGATGGAGCACCACCGTCTCGAGGTGGAACTTGGGCAGGTGCACTTTTGCCCTCCGGCGAAGCGATTCCGCCGGGGGAACTTCCCTCCCGGAGGGGGAAATCATCGCCATCATCATCACCAACAACTCTCCCATCTTGGGGAGGGCAATCTCCATCAACATCTTCAATGGCACCATCTCCTCTCAAACCCTAGTTCATCTCTTGTGTTCAATCTTGTTACCGGAACTATAGATTGGTGCTTGTGGGTGACTAGTAGTGTTGATTACATCTTGTAGTTGATTACTATATGGTTTATTTGGTGGAATATTATATGTTTAGATCCATTATGCTAATTAATACTCCTCTGATCATGAGCGTGTTTATCATTTGTGAGTAGTTACCTTTGTTCTTGAGGTCACGAGAGAATTCATGTTGCAAGTAATCATGTGAATTTGATATGTGTTCGATATTTTGATAGTATGTATGTTGTGATTCCCTTAGTGGTGTCATGTGAACATTGACTACATGACACTTCATAATATTTGGGCCTAAGGGAATGCATTGTGGACTAGCAATTAGATGATGGGTTGCGAGAGTGACAGAAGCTTAAACCCCACTTTATGCGCTATTCAGTAAGGGACCGATTGGATCCAAAAGTTTAATGATAAGGTTATAATTTATTCTTAATACTTTTCTCGTAGTTGCGGATGCTTGCATGAGGGTTAATCATAAGTAGGAGGTTTGTTCAAGTAAGAACATCACCGAAGCACCGGTCCACCCACATATCAAAGTATCAAAGTATCAAACAAGAATTAAACAAACATGATGGAAGTGACTAGATGAAATTCCCGTGTACCCTCAAGAACGCTTTGCTTATCATAAGAGACCGTTTTGGCCTGTCCTTTGCTTCAAAAGGATTGGGCTACCTTGCTACACTTTTGTTACTACTATCGTTACTTGCTCGTTACAAATTATCTTGCTATCAAACTATTCCACTACTTACAATTTCAGCACTTGCAGACATTACCTTACTGAAAACTAATTTTCATTTACTTCTGCTCCTCGTTGGGTTCGACACTCTTACTTATTGAAAAGAGCTACAATTGATCCCCTATACTTGTGGGTCATCAAGGCTATTTCCTGGCACCGTTGCCAGGGAATGAAGCGTCTTTGTTAAGTGGAATTTGGTAAGGAAACATTTATATAGTGTGCTGAAATTTATTGTCACTTGTTACTATGGAAAACAATCCTTTGAGGGGTTTTGATACGTCTCCAACGCATCTATAATTTATGAAGTATTCATGCCAATATATTATCATTCTTGGATGTTTTACAATCATTTTATAGCAACTTTATATCATTTTTTGGGACTAACCTATTGACTCAGTGCCCAGTGCCAGTTGCTGTTTTTTGCTTGTTTTTTACATTGCAGAAAATCAATATCAAATGGAGTCCAAACACTGCGAAACTTTTTATGGACTTTCTATGGGCCAGAAGACTCCCGATGGGCCATAACTGCACCTGGGGGGGGTGCCCCGAGGAGGGCACAACCCACCAGGGCGCGCCAGGGGGCCCTGGTGCGCCCAGGTGGGTTGTGCCCACCTCGGTGGCCTCCCGCACCCCCTCTTTGCACTACAAATTCCCAAATATTCCGAAACCCTTTGGGGCTAACCTAGATCAGAAGTTCCACCACCGTAGGGCTCCGTAGCCATCAAAAACCAATCTAGACCCGTTCCAACACCCCGCCGGAGGGGGGAGGGAATCATCTCTGGTGGCCATCTTCATCATCCCGACGACCACCACGATGAGGAGGGAGTAGTCCACCCTCGGGGATGAGGGTTTGTACCAGTAGATATTTGTTTAATCTCTCTCACTCTCTCTCCCGTGATCTATATCATGGGCTTTTTTAATATAGTCGGATCATATGATGTTTTTCCCCTCTATACCCTTGTTGTGATGAATTAAATCTTTACCATTTGAAGTTTTATCTTATCGGATTGAATATTTAGAGATGAGAACACATGATATATGTCTTGCGGTATGAATACTTGAGGTGACAATTGGGGGTATCTTATTGATTCACTTGATATATGTTATGGCATTCAACTTGCGGATTCCCGCGGCGATATTGGGGTAATCTATGCATAGGGGTTGATGCATGTTTTTGTTATCTTTTCTCCGACGGAAACTTTGGGGTCACTTTCTAGTTATTTGTGTGGATTGAGTATTATGAATATGAACTTGCTTTGGTGTTATCTTAGTACAGACTCTAGGATAGATCGAACGAAAAAGATAGCTTTGTGTTATTTTAGTACGGACTCTTGAATAGATCTAACGGAAAGAATAGCTTTGAGGTGGTTTAGTACCCTACGAACAATTCCTATCTTTTGTTCTCCACTAATACGAACTCGGGAGTGATTCTTCGTTACACCTTGAGGGATAATCATATGATCCAACTATGTTAGCATTGTTGAGAGGTTGCACTAGCGAAAGTACGGACCCAGGCCTTGTTTTTAAGCATTGCAACACCGTTTTTGTGCCCGTTTACTATTTGCTACCTTGCTGTTTTTATTTATTCAGATTATAAAAATATATTTCTACCATCATTATTACACTTTTATCGTCATCTCTTTGCCGAATTAGTGCACCTATACAATTTGCCATTGTATTGGGTGTGTTGGGGACACAAGAGATGTCTTCTATTTGGTTGCAGGGTCGTTTGAGAGAGACCATCTTCATCCTACACCTCTCACGGATTGATAAACCTTAGGTCATCCACTTGAGGGAAAATTGTTATTGTCCTACAAAACTCTGCGCTTAGAGGCCTAACACGCGTCTACAAGAATAAAGTTGCATAGTAGACATCAAGCTCTTTTCTGGCGCCGTTGCCGGGGAGGTGAGTGCATGAAGGTATATCTTTAGATGTAACACCCACGATGCGGCTATATCTCCCACATGTCGGGGCACGACTTAGAGTCATAGCCGCATGGTAGGTTTGTCGCAAGAGGGGTAATATTCACACAATCCCATGTACTGAATAAGAAAGGGATAAAGAGTTGGCTTACAATCGCCACTTCACACAACTACAAGTTAAACATACGTCAACCAGAATACAATCAAGGTCCGACTACGGAACCAAAATAAAAGAAGACAACCCCAAATGCTAGATCCCGATCATCCCAACTGGGCTCCACTACTGATCAACAGGAAACGAAAACAAAATAACGATCAAGATCTTCATCGAGCTCCCACCTGAGCTGGGTTGTGTCACCTGCAAAGGTATCATCGGCACCTACAACTGTTTGGAAGTATCTGTGAGCCACGAGGACTCAGCAATCTCACACCCGCGAGATCAAGACTATTTAAGCTTATGGGTAGGATAGGGTAAAGAGGTGGAGTTGCAGCAAGCACTAAGCATATATGGTGGCTAACATACACAAATAAGAGCAAGAAGAGAAGCAACGCAACGGTCGAGAAGCTAGAAGTGATCAAGAAGTGATCCTGAAGCTACTTACGTTCAAGCATAACACAAGAACCGTGTTCACTTCCTGGACTCCGCCGAGAAGAGACCATCGAGGCTACACACGTGGTTGATTCATTTTAATTAAGTTAAGTGTCAAGTTTTCTACAACCGAATATTAACAAATTCCCATCTGCCACATAACCACGGGCACGGCTCTCAAAAGTTTATACCCTGCAGGGGTTTCCCAACTTAGCCCATCACAAGCTCTCACGGTCAACGAAGGATATTCCTTCTCCCGGGAAGACCCGATCAGTCTCGGAATCCCGGTTATAAGACATTTCGACAATGGTAAAACAAGACCAACAAAGCCACCCGAATGTGCCGACAAATCCCGATAGGAGCTGCACATATCTCGTTCTCAGGGCACACCGGATGGGCAAGACGTCAGGTTGGCATAGACCCTGGTTGCCCAGGGGGCGCCGGACATCGCCCAGTTTGGACCAAAACTCGGAGGAGCACTGGCCCGGGGGTTTAAAATAAAGATGACCCTTGAGTCTGCAGAACCCAAGGGAAAAAGGCTTAGGTGGAAAATGGTAAAACCAAGGTTGGGCCTTGCTGGAGGAGTTTTATTCAAAGCGAACTTGTAACGCCCTCGATGCGGCTATATCTCCCACATGTCGAAGCACGACTTAGAGGCATAACCGCATTAAAAGCAATGTCACAAGTGAGGTAATCTTCACACAACCCATGTAATACATAAGGGAAAGGGATACATAGTTGGCTTACAATCGCCACTTCACACAATTACATGAATAAAGCATTACATCATCTAGATACAATCAAGGTCCGACTACGGAACCAAAATAAAAGAAGACTACCCCAAATGCTACACAGATCCCCGATCGACCCCAAGTGGGCTCCACTACTGATCAACTGGGAAAATGGAACAACACAAAGTACAAGATCTTCAACGAGCTCCTCCTTGAGCTTGGTTGCGTCACCTGCTCGGTAACATCGGCACCTGCAAACTGGTTTTGGAAGTATCTGTGAGTCACGGGGACTCAGCAATCTCACACCCTCGCGATCAAGACTATTTAAGCTTATAGGAAGGGTAAAAGGTATGATGTGGAGCTGCAGCAAGCAACTAGCATATTGGTGGCTAACATACGCAAATGAGAGCGAGAAGAGAAGGCAAAAGCACGGTCGATAAACTATGATCAAGAAGTGATCCAAGTCTACTTACGTCAAGCATTACTCCAACACCGTGTTCACTTCCCGGACTCCGCCGGAAAGAGACCATCACAGTTACACACGCAGTTGATGTATTTTAATTAAGGTCAACTTCAGGTTTTCTACAACCGGACGTTAACAAATTCCCATCTGCCCATAACCACGGGCACGACTTTCGAAAGTTCAAATCCCTGCAGGGGTGTCCCAACTTAGCCCATGACAAGCTCTCACGGTCAACGAAGGATATACCTTCTCCCGAGACATTCCGATCAGGCTCAGTATCCTAGTTCTACAAGACAACTTCGACAAGTCAAAACCAATCCAGCAACACCGCCCGAAAGTGCTGACAAATCCCAATAGGAGCTGCACATATCTCGTTCTCAGGGCACACTCAGATGAGTGCTCCATACAACTAAAACCAAACCTCGAGTTTCCCCAAGGGGGCGCTGCACGGGACTCTAGTTTGGACCAACACTCAGAGGAGCACTGGCCCGGGGGGGGGGGGGGGGGGGGTTAAAATAAGATGACCCTTGGGCTCCGGAAACCCAAGGGAAAAAGAGGCTAGGTGGCAAATGGTAAAACCAAGGTTGGGCATTGCTGGAAGAGTTTTATTCAAGGCGATTTGTCAAGGGGTTCCCATAAATAGCCCAACTGCGTAAGGAACGCAATATCCGGGAACATAACACCGATATGACGGAAACTAGGGCGGCAAGAGTGGAACAAAACACCAGGCATAAGGCCGAGCCTTCCACCCTTTACCAAGTATATAGATGCATTAATTAAATAAGAGATATTGTGATATCCCAACAAAATATCCATGTTCCAAACATGGAACAAGCTTCAATCTTCACCTGCAACTAACAACGCTATAAGAGGGGCTGAGCAAAGCGGTAACATAGCCAAACAACGGTTTGTTAGGACAAGGTGGGTTAGAGGCTTGGTTCAACAATATGGGAGGCATGATAAGCAAGTGGTAGGTATCGCAGCATAGGCATAGCAAAAGAGCGAGCAACTAGCAAGCAAAGATAGAAGTGATTTCGAGGGTATGGTCATCTTGCCTGAAATCCCGCAAGGAAGAAGAACGAGTCCATGGAGAAGACAAACAGACAAAGTCGAACGGGTCCTCACAAACGCGACGTTAACGGAACCAACCCGAAGAAGCAACACCGGAAAGAAGCACACA